>NC_091247.1:121820303-122123333 GCF_042477335.2 Ovis canadensis | reverse complement strand
GGTAGCCAACAGTATTAACAAGTGATATGTTAAAGCACAGGGGCACCAAGGCTGGAAAGGTGTAGAACAGGATACAGCTATTTCTTCTCTTCATAACTATACCGCAAACTTCTGAAACCTCGAATGGGAGAAGGTTACACTTTAAAAAAAAAAAAACAAAAAGAAAGGCATTGGCATTTCTGGTAGATTCCAACGAGTGGATTCCACCTCTGTGTTGGATTCCAATGAGTTGGATTCCAACCTCTGTGACCAGGACCTCTATCCTAACCTATTTTCCTGCAAAATCATCTTCAGAGTAAGTGGCAACCTAAGGGCTGTATGAGGTTTTTTCAATATGAGATAAACTAAACCAGGCCAAATTCAAAGGCTTTTACCATAGGTTGGTTAGAATGAACCCTCAGAGATGCCCAGTCTTTCTTAAAATTTATTCTTTTGTGAGAGGAAAAAAAGAAAACTCAAACACCAGCTCTCTTACAGCTCTCCTTTCAAGAAAAATGGGTTCACTAATTGCTCTGACAAAAAGAGATGCACAAACAGCTAGAACAACTTTACTCCCCATTACAGACGGCCAAAGCTCCTCAGTGCCGCCACTCTGCTCCTGCAGAGAGATAAAAACGGTAACAATCACCAAGACTCTCAGAGTGTTTGCTTGGTGTCTGAGCCTTTCAATTATATTAACTGCATAACGTAGGTAAGATTATCATCACTCCCATTTTAGGGAGAAGAAAACTGAGGGCCAGAAAGATTGAATGACTTTCCAAAGGACATGAACTGGTCTTGTGGAGCTGTGATTCTAACCCAGGTAATCTGGTTCCAAGGTCCGCTGTCGTAAGCACAGCCTTCTCCCAAAGGGCACATTTGATAGATCAGGTGCACACTAGTAACCAGAGATCAAGTTTCATTATCAACAGTTGCTTTTGAGATAACATAGACAGATGGAGAGAGAAGGGTCAAAGGAAAAAGCAATGTCCAAATTAATTTTTTTCTACATGTAACATGTAGAAGCTCATTAAAAGGTAAAAGTCCCTCTATGCTTGACTGCCTCAAAGTGTATGGAAGAAAGAGAGACAGGATATAATATCAGGCTGGCCAAAAAGTTCATTTGGGTTTTTCCATAAGATTGAGAGCACCCAAATGAACATTTTTGGCCAATCCAATGAAGAGTAATTATCAGTAATTATTTGTTAAATGAATACAAGGAGAGAATGTCTACCTATGTACCTTGGGATAGATTAATATTTGCTCATCTTGACACAAGCGACAATGATGAATGATAAATAATCAGGTGATGCCAAAAGTTGATTATAAAGTTTAAGAACTGAATAGAAAGACCAACCGGATTGGAGGGCTTCCCTAGTGGCTCAGAGCTTAAGAATCCGCCTGCAAATGCAAGAGACAAGGGATCAATCCCTGGGCTGAGAAGATCTCACATGCCATGGAGCAGCTAAGCCTGTGCTGCCCAGCTATCGAGGCTGTGCTCTAGAGCTGGGGAACCGCAACTACTGAAGCCTGAGCGCTCCAGAACCGGCGCTCCTCAACAAGAGCAGCCATCACAATGAGAAGCCCCGTGTACTGCAGCTCAGCAGTAGTCCCCACCCATCACAGTCAAAGCACCCCCAGCAGTGAAGACCCAGAGAGCCAAAGAAATAACGTCTTTCTTAAAAAAGGAAGAAACAGTGGAGTATTTGAAGGAGAGAAAATATAGACATCACGAGCACCTAACGGGCGTTTCCAAACATGATGGCCTTTCACGTGGATCAATGAGCAGATCTGCTTTGTGACACTCTGGAGTAACAGACACTGCTCCAAGCTAGACAGAGATTATAGAGGTGCATTACACAATGATCAGAAGAATGGTATATCCTTGCTGCACTGGCCAGAAGATCTGTTTTTGAACTTTAAAACAGTTCAACTTTAAGCCCTAAAATTCTATTAGCCTTCCTCAGATTTATATATGTTAATCCACGTTTCAGCATTCATGCTAGATACTGACTTTATCAATAAGTATCTGAATTAAGCAGAGTCTATGTCTATGTTGGCACCTGAAGATAGAAATCTAAATAAGATTTCAAAGGAACTGACTATCTGAAAAGGATGGTAAGATTTGTTTTTAGATGGTAAATGGGTTGAAATAGGCTAAGTTCCCCAGAGTCAAACAAGAATAGGACTTTACAGGTGAAAATCAGTTTAAAAATACATTCAGTGACCTAAATCTTAGGGAGCAAAACCTTAGGCCCAGAGACAATATGGGGAAAATCTAATCCCATTCTGGTAATGACTGGTGGCTCTAAGACAACAGTACATTTCTTATCTACACGTTTTAGTTTTATACTTCCATTCTGCATATAAATTTATGTTGAGTTGTTTAGTAGATATAAAATAGATTTTTTGGCAATATATCTTGCTTAATTATCAAATTGTCTTCTTTTTCATAACTTTTCTATGATAATTATCTTTAGGTAGTTTTTCTCAAAAATTTAAGTATGGAACTATGGAAATAAATTTCAGTTTAGTCTTTGAAAGATAAAACAGGAAGATTTCATGCTGGCTGAATGTAGACACTGCTAACACATTATTTTCTTTTAATTAATTCATTTTTCCCACCAGACTACCCTTATTGTTAGCTAACAGGCCTGTGAGGTCCAGCGATCTTTCCTTTCTCAGAGTCATCACTATTCATCTAAATTAGTCAAGTCAAACACCCAGTTTCTCCCTTCCTCTGCTCATGATCAGGAGCTTCCCTGGTAACTCATGGTAAAGAATCCACCTGCAATGCAGGAGATCAGGGTTTGATCTCAAGGTTGGGAAGATCCCCTGGAGAAGGGAATGGCTACCCACTCCAATATTCTTGCCTGGAGAATCCCAAGGACAGAGGAGCCTGGCGGGCTACCATCCACGGGGTGGCAAAGACTCCGACATGACTGAGTGACTTTCACTTACTGATCATAAGCACTCCAGCATGAAAGCTTGGACTTTCATATCGTAAAACATGGCTACGACTTTCCAGCTGCACTTCCCCACCTTGCTCACTATAATCTTTTGCCTAGACTCTACAACCCCCTGGAACCAGTTTCCCAGTTCCATTCTCGCCCCTAAACAAATCATTCTTTGCCCATATCAGAAGGACATTTTTGTGACAAGGTGACCTCACCCTGTCACCTCTGCTGCATAAACCCCCTCAATGACTTTCCACTGCCCTCAGAACAAACTCAAAAGCACAGCCCGCAGGCTCCCTGTGCTCTGACCCCTGAATCCTCATTCAGTATCATGTCCTACTAACCCTCTCCCTCTTCCTTATCCTGGCCTTTCTGTTCTCAGACACCAGGTCTGTCTTTGTTTCACATTCTTTATGACAGTTGTTCTTTTCTCAAGTACCCTTCCTCCTCCTTGTTCTGCTCTGGCTCCTCCTGATCATTTAAGCCTCCATCAAATGCAACCCCTATTACAGTCCATCTACAGCAGCCCCTCCATCCCTCTTCAGTTCCTCTCGTAGACAAGGTGTGTCATGGCGTGTCTTCTAGCAAGGGAACAGTAAGTCATTAGTCACTGCCCTTGCTGACCTACAACACACCCCGAAAGGACTTCAGGGTGAAGGACAGAATGAAGCACATTACGCTTTGTGAAAACAGGCAAAACAGGCCCTTAAACAGCTGGATGTGCTTCAGGAAAAATTTTAATGACCCCATATTCTTACATCTTCCCACACTTGGAAAAGCACTAAAATCATTAACTGAGATATCTGTTCCTTGTGACTAGTAGTAATCTTCCACCATGACATATGCTTGATTGCATAGGTCCCTTAGCCAAAATCACCTGCATACTGGCCCCTCCCCCTGCCTCTTTGGAGCAAGTTCCTCTAAGCTCTCTGAGAGGCTGTCTCCCAGGCTGCAGTCCTCACCAAGATCCCTGAATAAAACTGCAACTCACTGCTCTTATGTTGGGCTTTTTTTTTCAGTTAACACTCTCATTGACTTAATTTTTCTGCTTTCCTTAAGGTTTATCACAATTTACAAATATCTATGAATATTATTTAATGTATTTACTTTTTTCCTTTTCTTTCTTCCTTATTACATTTTTAATAATTATTGTTCATTGAATTAATTTCATTTGAAAAATGAAAAATTTTGGGGTCCTAAACCTTTTATACACTGTCAATATTTCCTTCTGGCATGCTATAGCATGCCTCTGAGGAGACAATAAAAATTACAAACAGTGCCTATATGTCAGGCATTGTTCTATGTCCTTATATTTATTAAATCAGTTATTCTCAGGAAAACCCATGAAACCTACACTATTAGTTTCTTTCACTTTACAAATTTGGAAACTGAGGCATAAACAGGTTGAATGCATTGCCCAGGATTAGTGAAATAGCTGAACTCAGATTCAAACCTAGACAGTGTGACTTTGGGATGAAGTTCCTAAACATAAACAGTGCTTCCTTTATTCAAACATGGGACATTTGCGAGATACAATGGATGGAAATTGCTCCAGATCCTGAAATACCCCAACAATCTACTTAAAAAGGTAAAACCTGCTACCAGAGAAATCTATCAGAAACTATTTTATAATACCCCCAAATCAGGAAATATCTGGTAAGAAATGAAAAGTATCCGATTCTCACTTAGAGTTTGTTGAATAGTTACCAGCTCGCTCAAGTTCCCATTCATTACTGTTGCCATTCCAATGTCGTATGTCATTCCAGGGATTAAGTGATCAATCTTGCAACTATTAGCATCCTTTACAAAAAGCTTCCTGATTTCTCCTGTATTTGCTATGGATCTGATTTGAATGTAGACCTCATGGCTATCTTGCGAGGGTTCCCACTGGAGAGTTATACTGTCTTCATCCACATCTTCAGGTTTTACACAAATTTTCTGAGGTGGATTAATACCTTTGAGAAATACATACATTTTAGTTTATTTTCTGTTATTACTCATGCTGTTGAGTAAAAATATATCAATTTAGTATTAATTCATGTTCAAAGTAAACAAATCATGTCACCGTGTCTTGAAAAGGACTAAATTTTAGGGGAAAAAAATGTGTCTTTGCTATTACTATTCAAGTATTGGAGAATGTTCTTGACTATTTTTGTAATAACCAAACAAAAGACACTAGTTTATCTTCTTACACAATTTATTTGAATATCATGCCTTACAGTTTTCACTACTATTCTCTGGAAATTGTAATGCCTTCCTTTTAATCTCATTGTCTTATGTTACAAGCCTCCTCTAAACTTTTGATAGTTCTCAGCTACAATGATCAATAATTAGTTCATATATGTAAGGATAATTACGCACTTTTAAACTGTTCAATAGCTTTATCTTGGTTTGGTGGTTTAGTCTGACTCTTGCAACCCCACAGACTGTAGCCCACCAGGCTCCTCTGTACATAGGATTTTCCAGGTGAGAATACTGGAGTGGGTTGCCATTTCCTTCTCCAGGGAATCTTCTCAACCCAGGGATTGAACCCAGGTCTCCTGCACTGCAGGCAGATGAGCTTACTGACTGAGCTATCAGAGAAGCTTTACCTTAAATAATTTTTAAAGGATTCTCCATGATTTTCCAATTGCACTCACCACTGCAACAAAAAGAATAAAATATATAGGAATAGACCTACTTAAGGAGAAAAAATAACTGTATACAGAACATTATAAGACACTGATGAAAGAAATCAAAGATGACATAAGCAGATGGAGAGATAGTCCATGTTTCTGGGTAGGAAGAATCAATATTGTGAAAATGACAATACTACCAAAGGCAATCTACAGATTCGATGTGATCCCTATCAAATTACCAACGGCATTCTTCACAGAAGAACACAAAATTTCACAATTCATACACAAAAAGACCCCGAACAGCCAAAGCAGTCTTGAGAAAGAATGGAGCTGGAGGAATCATCCTTCCTGACTTCAGATTATACTACAAAGCTATAGTCATCAAGACAGTGCAGTACTGACACAAAAACAGAACTATAAACCAATGGAACAAATAGAAAGTCCAGACATAAACCCACACATCTATGGGTACCTTATTTTTGACAAAGGAGGCAAGAATATACAATGGGGCAAAGATAGCCTTTTCGATAAATGGTGCTGGGAGAGATCCAAACAGTCCATCCTGAAGGAGGTCAGCCCTGGGATTTTTTTTTGGAAGGAATGATGCTGAAGCTGAAACTCCAATACTTTGGCCACCTCATGCGAAGAGTTGACTCATTGGAAAAGACTCTGATGCTGGGAGGGATTGGGGGCAGGAGAAGAAGGGGATGACAGAGGATTAGATGGCGGGATGGCATCACTGACTCGATGGACGTGAATCTGAGTGAACTCCGGGAGTTGGTGATGGACAGGGAGGCCTGGCGTGCTGCGATTCATGAGGTCGCAAAGAGTCGGACATGACTGAGCGACTGAACTGAACTGATAAGTAAAAGAATGAAATAGAACACTTTCTAACACCATACACAAAGATAAAATCAAAATGGATTAAAGACCTAAATGTAAGACCAGAAACTATAAAACTTTTAGAGGAAAACATAGGCAGAACACTCAACGACATAATCAAAACAAGATCCTCTATGACCCAGCTCCTAAAGTAATGGAAATAAAAAACAACAGTAAACAAGCAGGACCTAGTTAAACTTAAAAGCTTTTGCACAGCAAAGGAAACTATAAATAAGGTAAAAAGACAACGCGCAGAATGGGAGAAAATAATAGCAAATGAAACAACTGATGAAGGATTTATTTCCAAAATATAAAAGCAGCTCAAACAACTCAATACCAGAAAAACAACCCAATCAAAAAGTGGGAAAAAGACCTAAACAGACATTTCTCCAAAGAAAACATACAGATGGCTAACAAACACAGGAAAAGATGCTCAATACTGCTCATTACTAGAGAAATGCAGATCAAAAACTACAATGAGATATCACCTCACACCAGTCAGAATGGCCATCATCAAAACGTCTATAAACAATAAATGCTGAAAAGGGTGTGGAGAAAAGGGAACCCTCTTGCACTGTTGGTGAGAATGTAAATTGATCCCACCACTATGGAAGACGATATGGAGATTCCTTAAAAAACTAGGAATAAAACCACCATATGACCCAGCA
Source organism: Ovis canadensis (assembly GCF_042477335.2). NCBI lineage: Eukaryota > Metazoa > Chordata > Mammalia > Artiodactyla > Bovidae > Ovis > Ovis canadensis. The sequence continues at coordinate 122,116,229 of NC_091247.1, read as the reverse complement.
ATCCCACTCCTAGGCATATACCCTGAGGAAATAAAAATTGAAAAAGACACATGTGCCCCACTGCTCCTTGTAGCACTATTTACAATATCTAGAACATGGAAGCAATCTAGATGTCCATCAACAGATGAATGGATAAAGAATTTGTGGTACACACACACAATGGAATATTACTCGGCCATAAAAAGGAACACATTTGAGTCTGTTCTAATGAGGTGGATGAACCTAGAGCCTATTATACAGAGAGAAGTAAGTCAGAAAGAGAAGATAAATATCATATACTAATGCATATATATGGAATCTAGGAATATGGTACTGAAGAATTTATTTGTAAGGCAAAGAGAAACAGAGAACAGACTTACAGACACGGGAAGAGGGGAGGAGAGGTGTGATGTATGGAGAGAGTATGGAAATTTACATTACCATATGTAAAAGGGATAGCCAATGGGAATTTGCTGTATGTCTCAGGGAACTCAAACGGGGGCTCTGTATCAACCTAGAGGGGTGGGATGGGGAGGGAAATATGAGGGAGGTTCAAGAGGGAGGGGATGTACGTACACCTATGGCTGATTCATGTTGATGTCTGACTGAAAACAAAATTCTGTCAAACAATTATCCTTCAATTAAAAAATAATTTTAAAAAGAACTCTCCGTGATTTTCATAGTCATTTTGTTTTCAGAAACTATAAGTTGATTTTCAATATGTTTTGAAGTTAAGTTCCTAATCAACAAAATCAAACACATTTTAATTTCTTAGGAAAATATTCTGGGTCTATTCATTTCATAGTAACTTCATTTCACAAAACTGAAGCTAGCTTGACTCTAGGTGTTGAAATCGATCATATTAAATTATCAGGAAAGTTCAGAATAGTTCCATTAGAAAAACCATTCAAAAGATTCCACGGTGAAACAATTTCAGATATTTTTTCTTACACACACCCCTACAAAACTTAGGAGTCTGTTATAGTCCTATAGTTACTCAAAGAGTTTTCTATACATGCCTGTGCATTTTTATGGGAGAAAGTCCATTATTTTTTTCCACATTTTCAAAGACTCCATTAACCCAAAACAGTTAAATTTTAATGAATAAAATGTACTCCATCAAGTCTCTTCCTGTTGAGTGCTTGGCTTACATTTTCCAGACCCTCGATATATGCCCCCTGTACTCTAGCCATGCCAATCTACTCATCATTTCCTAATGTTCAGTTGCCAGTCTTCAAAAAGCCTCCTCTGGCTCTCCCAGCAAGAGCTAGGTGGATGCCTCTACTCCAGTCCTCTCCATCTGTTCACATGCTGCTTGCCCTCCTCGCAGCACGCTTCTGGATCCCCACTCCTGCTCGGCTCACTCTCACCTCCCCTCATGACTCAGTGTATCACTCCTCCACAAAGAGTCTCACGGTTATCCTTGTACCCCGGTCTGAGTTAACAGATTTCTCTCTATGCTCCTATAGTATCAACAGCATAAGCCTTCATAGCAATTATAACACACAATCATTATTTTAAAAAATTTGTCTCACTCCATTAACATGTAAGTCCTCTGAAGGTAGATCCTAGTCTTATTCATCTTTGCATTTCTAGCCTCCAATGCAATTCCTAACACTAAAACATAATCTATTGAGTAAATAATGAATGGGGAAAAAAAGGAATATTGCTTCAACCATAGGAAAGTAAAAGAGCATTGGATTACTAAATCCTTAAACATGCACTGCTATGTCAGTTTAGAGTCAACATATATGGCAAGTCACACAATTAAATGTGCAGGCTCACATGTACCTTTCTCCTGTCCGTCTACTGCACAAATAGGTACATCCCACGGAAGATTTTAATGTGATTTAAAAATTAATCAATCTGTGAGAAATCCTCCTAGTCTGCCTGTCAGTTAAAAATGAAAGCATCTTCCTAAAGTGTCAGGAACTCAATCAAGCATGTATCAATTGACATGCTTTGTCTGAGCTTGGGGATAAGAACACATCTGTTCTCCAGTATCCAACTGGAAAAATACTTCTGATTAGGATTTGCAACACTGAATGCATGTATCTTAAGTATTTGCATTCAGTAAGCATGAAATGATATATTTTATTATTTGCTTTACAAATAATCATCATTGTCATTGTCAAAGAATCCCAAGTATTCCCAAGGATGAGAAGGTTAATCTGTGGCTGTGCCCATGCAGGCTTTCCATTCCTCCTCCTTCAGTTCTCGTGTTTAAATTTTAGCTGGTGAAATTTCAAAGAACCTTGCATGTAAACGTGTTAACTACACATTGCACAGACAATACAGTGTGCTGAGTTATGTGCTTTCATGAATCGAGTTTTCTCCTTTCAAAAAAGACTGACTTTAGGGGTAAACAGAATGCTTAATTAAAAGATAGGTTACTTTAATGATTATGTTCTAGACGATGATTCAAAAACTGCTATGCCAAGGTGAGTGTAGTTTAGAACCGTCTTCACCAAAAGTCCTGGAGTGACACTGCTCCCTAGAGGTCAACGCATAACATTGCATAGGAAAAGAGCATGATTAAATGTGCAGACCTACTTGCTGGGTCTGAAGCTATCAAAGAGAACTGGGTAACTAATCTTCATCTTTTAGGATAATTTATTTTCCAACAAAGGCTATGGTAAGAAATATTCCTTCTAGGAACTCTGGTAGGAAAAATGCAGATATTTAAGGAGTTCATTTAAATCTAAGTTAATTTAGTATTTAGAATCCATGCTTAGAATCATGATTCAACATCTAGACACTAATGAAGGATCAACACAATTAAATTTCAGCAAAACAGTATTTCAAAGTATGCAGTTTGTACTGATCAAAAAGCAAAATGTGCCCATACCTGTAACGGCTGAAATAGGTTTCTCAAAGAAGCTTAGAGTTCCTCTTTCTGCCACACTGAATAGATAGATCAGATAATGATGGAAAAATTTGAGATTTCCAATTGTTTTGGATGTGTTGGGTTTTTCAACAAACACTTCTGATTTAGCATTTTCAGCATCCAAAATAACCACAAGATAATGGTCAAAAGATACAGGATCTGGAGCATCCCAGTGTAAAAATATTTCCGTTGGGGTCACATGAGTAACTGTGACATTTTGGGGTGATAATGGACCTAGTAGATGAGAAGAAACCAAAAAAAAAAAGACATTATACTAGTAATACGGTTTGGGAGAGTAACCTCTTACTTCTCAGTACTTCCATGATACTCTAAATTTGGAGAGAAAAGGAAAATTAGATTTGAGCCCTGACACTTCCAATTTATATCTCCAACTTCCTGAGTGAATTACTTATTCTTTCTGAGCCTCAGGTTTTTTTTTTAATATAAAATGGGTATTATAGTAGTAATTATGAAGATTAAATAAAATGTGGAAAGTAAAGCACTTGTCAAAAGTGTTTGACACACACTACTATGCAATTTTATTACAAGCGTCACCAAAATGCTACTTCTGACACTCAGTCATCATGTTATGTCTTTTATTTCTGCCTTGCGACAAGAGGGCGGGGACTTCATATTATTCATTCTTCATCCCTAACATCACTGGAACTCAGGCATTCATCCTCTTACAGAAATATTTCCCAACTCCAGATTGTTTCATCCGGTGCCAGTTATTTCCCCAGTTAATCCCTCCATATTAGTTTTCCTAAAGTGGCGCCTTGCAATTATCAGCCTCAAACCTGTATCCGTTCCCTACCCTCCCAACACAGAAACATGCACACACATTCTTTTTGATTCTTTCTTTAGAAGCAATAGTTCAACAGTTAAAAGAAGACCATCTGGGTGCCTGGATTCTTGCGTGGCTTAACAAGCCATGTTAGTCTAGTCAATGTACTCCTTTCTGAAGCTCAGTTTTCTCATTTCACTACAGCTACTCCAAATGCTGAGACACAGACTATAAAATAATGCACTAAAGTACTTGGAAAAGGTAAAACAAGACTTAGAAACCATAGTCTTCATGGATTTCCCGTGTTTCTAAGGTCAAGTCCAACCATCTAAAACAGAGACTGCTAGCATGCCCGAATCTGATGCTACCCACTGCTCAAACCACTATTACCCTCATGCCCGAAGGTCTCCAGTCGGTCCACACTGTTCTTTTCCTGCAAATTCACATCAGCACACTTTTGCTCACGATGTGCTTTTCTTCCTTCAAGTTTGAATCTAAGCCTATCCCTTCCATAATTCTGCCCCTGTCACTCACCCTCTGAATGCTAAAAAGCATTTATTAAATGTACCATGGACTGGGAATTTGGGTAATTACACTTCTCTATACAATTTTGTTTGCATTTAATTTTATTCCTTACTAATTCTCTCCATTGTAAGTCCCTTATAATCCAGGATGCATGTCTGTTTATCTCCTGCTTTAGCACATCAAAAATTCAGCTTCCCCCAAACTTATTACCTACTGTGAACTGGGAACCAGTCTCACTACTGTAAATAAGATATAGTTCCTGCCCTTCTGGGTGTATAGTTTAATAGGAAAGCCAAACACATAAACAGATTCATTGTAATTTTAAATGGTTAAAGAGATATTTCTCAGAATCTTATAAGAAAATAGCAGGCCCTCAGGAATTACATGCTAATGATGATATTAAATATTTGAAAAATTATACTTTCAGATATCTTGTGACTTACGTGTTTCAACAGTGAATACTGGACTTAAAGTAGTTTTTGCCTCCCATTCATTTATTGCAGAGAATAAAAATCTGTAAACACGGCCAGGATACAATTGTGTAATTGCTTTCTCTGTAGTATCTGGGGGCATGCTTTCAAAATGTTGCTCTTCTGTACAATCTAAATAATATTTAATGATAATTTTATACCCAAGTTTCAGCCACTTATTCAAATTATTCCAAGCACTCAAATTATTCCAACTAAACACAACTTCAGTTGTTCCAACATCCTTTACATAGAACAAAAGGTTTTCCTGCAGAGAAGGTGCTGAAAGAAATAGAAGAGCACTATTTTTATTAGAAATTATAATTCTATCTTTAAAGTAATAAAAGAAGATGCATGAATAGACAAACACTAAAAAAATAATTACCTTCATATTCACAAATATATGGCAACGGAACATAACAGAAAAATCCTGTAAAGAAATAGTTTGATCCAGTTGAATTTTGCTGTAAAATGTAGCAATCTGTTTCATTCTTGGGTAGTAGTGGAAAAGAAAGTATTTCATTTTCCTTAAGGTCAAAAGATGATCCATCTGTCCATGTGAGATGACCTTCTTTCTGTAATAAGATGTACAAATTAAGCCAATTTAAAGGAAAAGTCACATTTCAAATATGTGTATTTAAAGATTTTTATTAGATATCTATATTATAAAATTTTCTAAGATTGTTAAATCAACCAGTTTCATATTTTCTTGCAGATTTCTTTCATGATAAAGATTCTGAGCTGGAGGCAGAGTTCATTTTCATCCATTCATTAGCCATGTCTTCAGGAGAATAAATTTTTGCATTAAACCTCTGTTTTCTCGTCTGGAAAATAGGTGTAGTGATAGAAACTACATCTAATTTGTTGTGAGCATTACAGGCAGTGCATGCGAAGTGCTCAAAACAATGCCAGGCACAGACCCTTTATTCTTCAGAGATTATTTTGATTCAAGTCATCACATAAGTCTTAAGCATCAGAAGAGGTTTCTATTACCATTCTGGTAAGGATGTCAGTAGTGAGTAGCATCAACCTCAACTTTCACAAGTAATAAATCTGTCTTTAGGTAGTGGCTACTCTCCTTGAAAGGGGTAGTAGGGAAAGTAGAAGCTTTGACAAAAATATACCTGGATTCTAATCAACAGTTTTGCCACTTACTATCTAAGTAACAGACAACTGCTAACCTCTTAGAAATGAAATATTCTCACCAGTGCAATGGAGCTAATCAGGACCACTCTGCATGGCAGTCAACAGGTTTAGAGTATGAATGCCAAAGACCAGGCACAGAACAGTGGCTCAAAATCAAATATAATTCCTAGAGACCATGAGTTCTACGAAAACTAAGACTATGTCCATACTGTGATTATGACGCCATCCCCAGCATCAAGCACAGTGCCAAGCTAGTGGCATGGATGAAAACTGAAAAGATCTGCTCCCTTCAGATATTCTAACGAGATTTTTAAGTACATTCCAATTCCATCAAGTAGAATGGAGGAATATAATTTCCTTAAAGAGCCTGCTGTATTGTATATATTGTACTGCCATTTTGAAAACAGACAGAGGCTCAGAGGCAGTATGGTCAGACAATTAGGGCATGAATGTTGGTCAAACAGATACAGGTTTGAGGTCTGGCATGGCCATTTGTTAGCTACGTGACCCAGGATATTTCTGTTATTTCATTTTCCTTATCTATAAAATGAGAATAATTACATTGCCTATTCATAAGGCTGTTGCAAGAACTCAATGAGAATTACATATGTAATCCTTCCAAAAGTAGAATATAGAACTTATTAATCTTTCATTAAGTTCCTATTGAGTGGCCAAGTCCCATTTGGAAACTAGGATGTAATGATGAATCAATCTTTTTCTATGACATCCAATAACAAACTCACACTTACTTAGCATGGCTTTACTTAAAGGGGTGATGACTTTCTCAGTCTATCACAAGGATTGACCCAGAAGTTAACTCTGATGTCAACCTCAAGAGAACAGCTTGAAAGGTTGTAGAATATAGTGGTTAAGATCAGACAGGTGTGCTAATTTCCTCTGTCACACAAGTAAATCACATAGAACTATACTTAGCACTTAGGAGATATTATAGGACTCAGCTATTATTACAAAGGAAGTTTTTTTTTTAATAGTTACTTTGATGTTTCACTCACTTTCCAAATTATTTTTAAGTATCTTAAAGCAGAATCTGTATCTTAGACACTTTAGAAAAATTCATAACCATCACAAGGATGCCTTGAGAGCCTCACTTTGCCTCTCATGGGTGTATGATCTAACTTCATAGCAAAAACCAGTAACCTAACTATTGGAAGAAAGCATTCTAATTTAAACAGTTCAGTACCACCAACCTAGAAGCAGGAAAGAAATTACATATATAACTGGCCTACTGGAAAGAGACTAGCACACTGGAAGGAGGACTTCTGAGATGAACTGTGGTTTGAGGAATCTTTATTAGAATTCCCTTCACTGCCCATTAAAAGATAAATAAATCTCATTAACGGAATGATGAAAATGTACTTAAAGACTGCCAATAGTTTCACCCAAGCTTACACAAACTTCTAAAGAAAAACTGGTATCAAAACTGATCGAATTTGCCTTGGGTCACGAGAGATCAGAGTATCTCATGGAGAACAGAGTGGCAGGAAATAAAAATAAATGGAACACCAAGAAGAAAACACAGGTTAGACAAAGGTAGTGTTAGGTCTCAAGCTTTCCTACAAAACTTTAACCAAAATGAGATTTCATGAGCTATTCCACAGGGTTAGGAATGTTTGGAGAAAAATGTCACTCACTCCTTATCTCACCGGTATTGACTAAAATTTTCAGATTGTTCTGTATCTCTTTTAGTAAAACTGAACTCTAAAACCTGGATGTCTACAGTGAAAGAAGTGAAATGGAGACCTCCAAGTTTTCAGGTTCATATGATTGCATTGTTCACAGAGGTAAGAAAGAGAGGAAGTGGAGCAGGTTTGATGGGAAGGATGTGAAAAGTCAGTTTTGGCAATATTGAGGTGTCTGTGGAAAACTTCAAAAGGGAAAAATAAGCAGAAGAAAACTAGATAGATGTCTGAAACTTTTTGAACTGTGGTGTTGGAGAAGACTCTTGAGAGTCCCTTGGACTGCAAGGAGAGCCAACCAGTCCATCCTAAAGATCATCAGTTCTGGGTGTTCACTGGAAGGACTGATGTTGAAGCTGAAACTCCTTAATACTTTGGCCAGCTGATGTGAAGAGCTGACTCTCTTGAAAAGACCCTGATGTTGAGAAAGACTGATGGCAGGAGGAGAAGGGGATGACAGAGGATAAGATGATTGGATGGCATCACCAACTCGATGGACATGACTTTGGGTAGACTCCCGGAGTTGGTGATGGACAGGGAGGCCTGGCGTGTTCAGTCCATGGGGTCACAGAGAGTCGGACATGACTAAGCAACTAAACTGAACTGAACCTCATAAGAGGAAAGTGGGCTAGATGAACATTTGAGAACTGGTTCAGGTGGGAAAAAAATAAGAAATGAATAAGATCACTCGTACTCAATACGGGGTCTGGGAAAAATCAAAATTAAAAAAAAAATTAGATAAAGAAATGAATGCCTACAAAAGAGATTGGAGGAGGTGGGGAAGAAATGAATAGACAGAGAAAAGAGGGTTTTTAGGACAATGAAAATACTCTGTACCATACTAAAATGATGGGTACATATTATATTTATCCAAACCCATAGAATGAATGAAACCAAGGCTGAACCATGATGGAAACCCTAGGCTTTGAGTGATGATGATGTATCAACACAGGCTCCTGGGTTGTAACAGATTACCATCCTGGTTGGTGATGCTCCTAATGGGGGAGGCAATGTGTGTCTGGAGGTGGAGGGTACATGGGTAATCTCTGTCTTTCCTTCAATTTTGCTGTGAACCTATAAATACTCTAAAAAAAGAAAGATAATGGAAAAATAAAGAGAAACAGTGTCAGGCTTATAGGAAGTGAAGTGAAAGTTGCTCAGTCATGTCCAACTCTTTGCGACCCCATGGACTATATAGAACACAGAATTCTCCAGGCCAGAATACTGGAGGGGGTTCCACTCCAGTGGATCTCCCAACCCAGGGATTGAACCCAAGTCTCCCACATTGCAGGTGGATTCTTTACTGTCTGAGCCACCAGGGAATCCCCTGGTTATAAGAAGTACTCAGTAAATATTTATTTACACCCGTGGCGGATTCATGCTGATGTATGGCAAAACCAATACAGTATTGTAAAGTAAAAAAAAAAATTAAAATATATATATATATATATTTACTGAATTAAGGTAAGAAGAAATAGATGAATGAATGAACATAGGTAAAAACAATTTTATCACAATACATATTCTTTATATCTACTGACCTTAAAGTCGTTAAGACCAGTCCATATTATTATTTGATTCTTTGACCTGAGATGTGAAAATACAAATTTTTTTTCCTCCTCATTTTTTATATCCACCAGATGTGCAGAACTTAAGGATAGCTTACAGTATTGCTGGGCTATATTCCATGGCTTACTCTCTTTGCTGATTCTGTAACAGCTATTTTTTAATGCTACCCATCCTTGTGAACATGAACCTACCAAAAGAAAAATGTTTTTGTTAAAGATGGATTCAGCAATATAACATTTCATAACTCTATTTAACATCTACAGAGGTTAACTCTAAAAACCTCATAGTATTAACTGTGCACTTTCCCTATATTTCTCCTAAACCAATAAAAGTGCTAAAGCTGCTTTATTCTAGTAGTAAGTGAATTGTTACCAACTAAAATAGTTTTAAGTAGCTTTAAGAATTAATTATACAGAAGTACTGCCCAATTACAACTTAACGCAAAACCACAAATATTTTTCTTTCTAAATTACTTTAGGTTACCCTTCCTTTCCTTTACTCTTATACTGCTAGAGAACTTTTTAAGTAAATTACAGGCTTTTTTTTAAATTTAGAGGACTCTCCTGGAGTAGGAAATGGCAACCCACTCCAGCAATCTTGCCTAGGAAATTCCATGGAACAGAGGCTGGCAGGCTATGGTCCATGGGGTCGCAGAGAGTCAGACATGACTCGGCATACACGCACACATACACAAGACATCATGCTTGCTATGAATTCTGCTCTTTGTCATTTGATTTCAAATGGGTTCACTTTCCAGATAAAGAAAAAAAAAAAACTGGAATGGCTGGCCATTTAGTCCTTTCTCGAAGATTACATGCCACAGAGAGACAGGAAAATATCATCCTGTTCAGAGTAAAACCATGCTGATGCTGATGAAGCATCAGTGACCAACCCAACATATTAGGAAGATATAAAAAGGATTTTTTTTAATTGGAGTATAATTGTTTTGCAATGCTGAGTTAGTTTCTACTGTAAAACAATCTGAATCAGATAAATATATACACACACACACATATACACATACACACACATTTCCCCTCCCTCTCATAGCTCCCTCCCATCCCCCTCATGTTGCCCCTCTAGGTCATGGCAGAGCACTGAGCCGAGCTCCCTGAGCTATGCAGCAGCTTCCCACCATCTATTTCCCACGTGCTTGTGTGTATACGTCAGTGCCGCTCTCAGTTCATCCCACCCTCTCCCTCCATGGCCACAAATCCACTCTCTATGCCTGATTCCTACCCTACAAACAGGTTCGTCATCAGAACCATTTTTCTAGATTTCATATATATGTGTTATATATTTTTTTCTTTTTCTGACTTGGTTCACTCTGTAAAGGATATTTTGAACTGTTGTCTTGTTTTCCTTGGGGAAGAAGTATGAGAGGAAATGCTTTAACTACCTTATTGTCTTTTTACTAACAAGATTTATTTTAACAGATATTGTGATCCACTTATTGTTCCTGTACAGGGTATTGAAATGGGACTCTTAGCTCATCACAGAAAGCGCATTGCCCCTATTAGCCACCTAGGACTCTGTCCTCAAATCTTTTCCTACCATGTGAGAGAAGGAACAGGAAATAGGAAGACACCAAAAGTTGAACACATTCAGCTCCCCCTTGCAGTATTTCAAATTTAGGTCAGGTCTGATCGGGGATGAGTAATGGAGAAACTTCAAATAAAATGAAAATTTTATATATATTTTTCCTCCTTCAGGAAAGATAGATTTATTTGACACAGATTCTTAAAAGAATTTGCTTCTTAGAGCTACAATCCATTGACATACCATAAAGCAACCATGTGGACTAGAATCTCTCTAAGTGTCCCGGCATCCAATTTGATGCTATGTTTCTGAACAATAACTTGAGACTAGAGGAGTTGGTAGTTAGCACTCTAAGTCTGCCGAGCTGTACTTTTCACCTTTTGTTATTTATGAGGGTCCACTGCATTCTGGGTGTGCTAATGAAATATTTCTATGTTATACTATATTTTAATGATAATTTAATATCTGGAAATGAGACCATTCATTGATATATTGAAGTTACCCAAAAATTCATGGACTCTATATGTTGTTCGACACTAAGTCACGTCCAACTCTCTGCAACCCCATGGACTACAACACTCCAGGCTCCTCTGTCCTCCAGTATCTCCTGGAAAATCTATATGAACCATTGTCAGAGTTAAAGGAAAGAGCACCCACTTGGTTCAGTTTAAAAGAAGTGGTGGAATAAAAATTATCTTTACCAGCTAAATCTGGCTTGTTCAATAAATCAAATATTGGAATAATATAGTTAGAAAAAGAGGACTATGCTAGTTCATTTACAAGTAGTTTACACTGGTTAATACTTGACTGAATCACTTTTTAAAGGCTACCAATTTATCTACAAGATACATAATAAATATATAAATTAATAAATATCTACATACCTGTTTCAATTTGAATATCCAATCTCTGAAGTATATTTATAAAATCCAAATGCAATTGTTTAAATTCAAGTGTAAAAACATATAAGGTGGCAGGTTTCAAGTCATCCCACTCATAAAACATGACATTCTGCATAACTTGTGAAGAATTATTAAGCAATATTGACACCAAAATGTCATTGGAAGATAGCACACTCCAGTTAAAAGAAACACTCGTACTTGTTGCTACTGTTTCAATATTTCTAGCTGATACTCCACCTAAAAGATCAGGGCAAATAATTAGCACAGTTTCAAATAAAACGGAAAGAAACACAAGGTATGTTGAATTACCAAAGATTCACCATGATGGAAAAACTTGATCCAACTATAAAATGTTTCCTGGATTATATGGGAGTTTCTGGTACTCTATTTAGAATGAATGAATTACAGCAGACTACAGTCCACATTATAGTTTAAGGATAATCTGGATTATGTGTCAATCTACACTATACCTATCTACCATTTTGGCACACATTAAATGCCAAAACTGAAAACTGTATTCTTACTTTAGCTTCAATTTCCTTTAAATTTTGAAAACTAAATTATAACCAAACAAAATACTATCATGATGTGATTTTTTTGATTACCATTACCTATCTGTTCATCATTGTAAAATTCAAATTATCTGGTAATAAAACATTTTTCCTTTCAAGATTAGGTAAGATAGCTGAACAACACATACACACTACTTACGAGTTTGAAATGACTTTTCACTTAAAATTTGTCCATATTTTACAGACTGTATAACGATGTGATAATCTTCATTTTCTTCTAGTGTTAGTATTGATTTTGGAAACTTTTGTGGTTCTGCAAGAATCTTTTTAACATTCTGTAAATAAGGAGATTTATTTGCCTAAGAAATGTTTATTAACTATGTAAGATACATTATAATTAGAAGTTTGACTGCTGTATATCTTCATAGCAGTTTTTCCAATATGAAATGCAAACATATATAAATTATTTTTATATAAAATATTATTTTTTAAATACTGTGTAGTATATAAATTCTATAAAGGCAAATTCATAAACATTCTAATGAAATAGTCAAATACTATTTTGACCTAGTTATTAAAGATATTTCATAAAATGCTAGAATTATATATATTAGTAAAATTAAAATAAGAAATTGCAATAGCTATTAAATTCCTATTTATGATGAGGCATTTAGTTATAACAAATTTACTATGCTCACTTTTATCAGACCCATGAAATAAAAGATGCCTTACTTCTTGAGCAAAATTATTAACAAGTTGGTATTTTAAAAAATAAAATTCAGGACTTCCTCCCTTAGGAAATTCATCCCATTCAATAAAAACTGTTGTTTGTTTATCCTTTGGTATATAGTGGAAACTTCTTGAGATCTGAAATGAGAAAGAATAATAATGCTGAAGAAAAATTAAAATGCATTCTGGGTTATTGTTTCATAAGCAAATTTACAAAAATGAAACCTAGACTATACCAAATTATAATTTAAAAATATTTTAGAAATAATTTCTACACATGAATTAAACAACGTCCATTGGATACACTATTTATAAGCACAGTTTGGGAAAAAACTTAAAGGCAAGTAAACACTAAAAAAAGAACAAACTAATGCCATTTGCAGCAACATGGATGGACGTAGAGATTATCATACTAAGTTAAGGAAGTCAGAGAAAGATGATATTGTATGAATATCGCTTATATGTGGAATCAAAAAAAGAATGATATAAATGAACTTATCTACAAAACGGTAATAAGAGTCACAGATGTAGAAAACAAGTTTATGGTTACAAGGGGGAAAGGTTGGGGAGGGATAAATTGGAAGGTTGAGATTGGCATATATACATCAGGTAACTAATAAGGTCCTATTATACAGCACATGAAACTCTACTCAACACTCTGTAAAGACCTATATGGGAAAAGAATCTTAAAAAAAGAGTGGATATACGTAGAAACAATTCACTTTGCTGTACAGAAGGAACTAACACAACTCTGTAAATCAACTACAATAATAAGTAAAAGAAAGGCAAGTCGAATAAAAGCAGGCAAATTTTAGATGCATGTTAGGAAACACCATGGGCTTCCCAGGTGGCTTGTGGTAAAGAAACCGCCTGCTGATGCAGGAGATGCGTACTGGATCCTGGGGTTAGGAAGATCCCATAGAATAGGAAATGGCAACCTACTCCAGTGGTCGTGCCTGGAAATTTTCATGGACAGAGGAGCCTGGTGGGCTCCAGTCCATGGGGTTGCAAAGAGTTGGACACGACTGAGCAACTAACACACAAACACAGTAGGAAACTCGGTGATTCCGGGGTCAACGGGGATAAAGAAACAAGGTCCCAGCACACCGTCTTAGCCCGTCAAACTGTGCGCCTTGATGATAACAGATTCTTGACAACACTTAGAATGAACCTAAGTTTGAGTGCAAAATACCTGACTCTAATTTCAAAACCTTGGTTCATTTGTAGGTAAAGAAAATATTAGCAATTGAGGCAAAACAGCCAGACCACGTTATCAGAGACCTTTATGTTCCCTAGATGACAAATAAGAATTCAACTCTCAAGAGAATGATATATTCAAACTTCCTACCCAAAACAACTTTAAAATGTTTCACTATTACTGGGTCTTTTACCAAGTTCTGATCTCTCCTCCTGCAGTGATTATTCCCCCCAAACAATCTGCAAGCAGTGAAAACAGCTGCCACCAATATGCATATCTTTGCAGAGCAACCTAGCAGACATTTTTTCTTAGGTACTAAATCTAATATTTAGTGTTATTTCTCTTATATTCTATTTTCCAAAATAGATAGACTCAATGCAATAACTCCTTGCCCATTAGTAAGTGAAGTTGCTCAGTCGTGTCCGACTCTTTGCGACCCCATGGACTGTAGCCTACCAGGCCTCTCCATCCATGGGATTTTCCAGGCAAGAATACTGGAGTGGGTTACCATTTCCTTCTCCAGGGGATCTTCCCAACCCAGGGATTGAACCCGGGTCTCCCGCATTGGAGGCAGGCGCTTTAACCTCTGAGCCACCAGGGAAGCCCATTTAGTTATTCCAAAAAGGGTACATTAAAAAATGTCTTACCTTAACAACATATTGTAGGCAGAGCAGTAGAATAATTGATTTCTCCATCTGCAAAAGTATATTCAGCTCAAACATGCATATTTTTAGCTTCAAAATTAAACTACTGAACATTCCTTAGGTTGTGCATGTATCACTTTAAAGTCAGGTCTCTACGATTTAGACTGCTCATTCAACCAAACATTAAGGCACTGATAAGTAAGTGCTTCATGATATTGTCCACCCAAGAAAACTAGATACATCAATACTTTTCAACAAATGACAAAGAGCCAAACAATTTTCTTTTAGGAGCTGCCATAATTTAATACAAAGGAGGTGTTAGCAATCAAACGAATTATCAGGCAATTATACAAAAATTACATTGCATTGTGTGAAAGTATTTAAGCTTAATTAATGAAAATCTAGAACACCTACACACTGCTACTTTGCTGGAAGTAATTTCTCACATTCTAAAATTATACCATCTTTTTGAAAAATATTTCAAATACTGTGGATGAAATTGAAACAAATTGGAAGAACAATTTAGTAATCAATTTCTTTTGTTTTAAAAATGCATTGATCCAAAAAGCTTGTGTAACTTTTCCCAGGAACCTTAATCACTGGGGACTTAACTCTCACATTCAACTTGAGGTATAAAGAGAAAAAGAAAAACAAAAACACTTTTTTTTTTTTTTTTCAAGAACTACACATGTCTAAAACTGAGAAATACCATTAATAGCAAATAGGTCCCCAGGATCAATCTTAAAGCTCTGTAAAGCCCGTTCTTTCAAAGCAGGTTTCTTCCTACAAAATCCTCTCTAGGTGTTCTTAAATCTTAAGCAGGTGTCCACCTCAGATAAAATGCAGCCTGGTTAAAAAATACCTAATCATTCAATTCACAGGTTCGTCCACAAAACTGCAAAGCTTTAGCCCTCTTCGTTTTTCTCAGCAAGCTGTTATAAGCGTTCCCTTGGCGGGGCTGTGTTATTAACCCCCCTCTCCCCCAAATCTAAGCAGTCAAGTAGAATTTTGAAGGTTTGTGTGCTATACAAAAACACCAAAGTGCAAATATCGCTCCCAGCTGCCTGTTCAAGGCCAAAAAGTATGTTAGTCGTCACGTCGGACTCTCTTGCGACCCCATGGGATTCTCCAGGCAAGAGTACTGGAGTGGGTTGCCAGTTCCTTCTCCAGGGGATCTACCTGACCCGGGGATCCAACCTGGGTCTCCTGCACTGTAAACGGATTCTTTACCGTCTGGGCCACCACAGAGGCCCCAGTGTTAATTGCTCAGTCGTGTCCGACTCTTTGCGACCGCATGGACTGTAGCCCACCAGGCTCCTCTGTCCATGGAATTCTCCAAGCATGAATACTGGAGTGGGTTGCCGTTTCCTTCTCCAGGACAGAAGCCCCAACCCCCACTCAAATTCAGCCCTTAAGTTTCAGCGGTTGCTCCCAAAGTGAAGAAAAAAATAGCAGCAGCCCCGAGGCGCGCCGTTTTAGCAATATTCCGGAACTTTTGAACAAAGGAGGAGAGAACAGAGTTTAAAGGAAAACACGGGGATTTCAAGAATGGTTAGACTGGTGGAGAAAGGAAAAAGATCTGAGACCTGGGAGCCAAAGCGCGATGGGTGCTCAGAGGAGGAACCTGCGGGTGCCAAGGTGCGCCCGCAGCCCCGACACCACCCAGACCTTGAGCCCCCGCCGCGTAGCCCGCGCCTTGCAAGTTTCGCGCGACACGTGCTGCGCCCCAGAGACCCGGTCCGGGAGGTGCGGAGCCGCCCATCGCCCCCACCTGGCGCCTGCTCCGCGCTTCTCTCCGCTCAGCCAGCCCTCGCTCCTCTCCAGCTCTCTCAGCGGCTGCTCCGGTGGATTCTGTTCCCTCGGGCAACGCCCTCTCTCTCCTTGGGTTAGTTAAGTGATGGTCGCCAAGGAAATAGCAAGTAGGGGGGAGGGGAAAAGGAGTGGGAAGTGAGTCCCTCAAATCAGCGATTTCTGAAGGAGACTTACACTACGTGGAAAAAGGGAGTAAAGTGTAGGGCGGTGAAGAAGAACACGATTGGCCTCTCAGGAAAAACAAGTCAGTTGGCCTTGACTGTGAAAAAAATCCCAGTTTTAAGTTCATCGTTGGGCTTTGTATGAAGCCACCTTCCTTCATTGTTAACAGTTGTGTGAGCTGTTTGCTTGTTTGGTTTTTACAGTGTTGCTGGAGCCCTTCCTCCATGCTGAGGTCTTCTCAGTTAGCTTTCCTGACATCACTCTCTCCTGGTTCCTCTATCATCTTAGCCAAGTCACCCTTAAAATTTGCAACTTAAAAATTGTCTTGACCCATGATGTCTTCCGGCTTCCCTGGTGGCTCAAATGGTAAAGACTGCCCAGAATGTGGGAGACCCAGGTTCCGTCCCTGGGTGGGGAAGATCCCCTGGAGAAGGGAATGGATAGGCACTCCAGTATTCTTGCCTGGAGCATCTCAGGGACTGAGGAGCCTGGCAGCCTGCAGTCCATAGGGTTGCGAAGAGTCCAACTCGAAAGTGACTAAAACACAAGATGCCTTTGTTACTAGTAGGGTCCTTAAACTCTATAATTGTTACCAGCCAGGGTTCTTGGACTTCTTAATCAGTAGAAACTGATAAAAAGCCAGATAAGAAATTCAGACAAGGCTTTATTGGCACCTGTGTTGCAACAGGAGGGGGAGAAAACAAGTAACAGGTGTCCTTGCTTGCTCCCTCCCTAAGTCAGGCGAGCTGGCTCCCTACATGGGGCGAGGGTCTAGGGGTCAGGACAGGGGTGGCTTAGGTGGTCTGCTCCTCGCTTTGCTGGGTGCATATGTAGTGCCCTGTGGATGCCCTGCTTTTGCTCCTGAGTCCTCAGAAGTGGAATTGTGTGTGTGTGTGTGTGTGTGTGTGTGTGTGTGTGTACACCTCGTTGTTTATGTTTTTTCCCAACTGCACATGCATACGGTTATTTCTAGTTCCTTATGAGTTTTTTCGTATTTTGTTGCACAAGGAGACATTTGTCCATGTGCAAGCACTGGAGCAAAGGGTCTCAGGTCCCAGATTTCAGGTCCCAGCCTGTCTCATAATCAGTAGAAATTGGTAAGAGGCCAGATGAAGAATTCAGACACGGCTTTACTGGGACTCTTGCTGCACCTGGAAGAAGTGAGAGCAAGAAACAGGTGCCCTTGCCCATTCCTGGCGGGGGAGTGGGAAGAGTTGGTTTCATAAAAGAAGGTGAGGGCAGGTCGGTGGGGCCAATGGAAGGGTGGCTTTGGTGGTCTGCACACACCCTCGGTGGCTGTGTGTGCAAGGATTATACACAGTATCCTGATTTTGCTCTTGGCACCTCAGAAATGGCCGTTGATTTGTGGCCTTTTTGTGTCTTAATGTTAATATTTGCCCCATCCCTGCATTAATTAATTAATTGATTTAGACCCTTACAGTGTCTTTGTATTCTGTTTCTCTAAAAGATGTTGGTCTAAGTGCATGTTCTAGCACTCCCGATTCCCACCCTGTCTCACCTTCCGAGAGTTGAAGTTATTTCATTCCCTTTTATGATTTTCAGCCATATTCAGACTCCCAGTCATTCCATCTTGGATCTCATTTCTTTCCAGCGCTTCAGAGCACTAACTATATACTGGTCTGCATTGACCATTTACACCTAGCTGTCCACCATAGGCAACTCAGAACCATCTTTCCAAAACTAAATTCATGATCTGCCTTCTCCCAGCCTTTCCTGTGCAGAGGGAAGCCAACCAAAAAAAAAAAAAAAAATCACCAACTCTACATGCTGAGATTCTTTCCCTTACTACCTAAGAACTCAAAAATCCTTTTGGTTCTTCTTCTAAAACATGTTTAGGATGATAACTTCCTCTCTATTCCCGCAATCAAATTGCTAAAAATCAGGAAATTGCTAAAAATACATAAAAACACATCAAGTGAATTAAATAAAGTGTATCTGTTTCAATATTTTTTTATCACACATTTGCTAGGCAAACAATTGCATTTTAAATAAGCAGCCATCAAAAACACTATCACCTTTTGTGGTTACATCAGTCTCTCCACTAGGTCTTTGACTGTGTGGATCACCACAAACTGTGGAAGATTCCTAAACAGATAGGAATACTAGACCTCCTCACCTGCCTCCTGAGAAACGTGTATGCAGGTAAAGAAGCAACAGTTAGAACCGTACATGGAACAACAGACTGATTGAAAATTGGGAAAGGAGTATATAAAGGCTATATATTATCACCCTGCTTATTTAATTTATATGCAGAGCACATCATGCAAAATGCTGGGTTGGATGAAGCACAAGCTGGAATCAAATCAATTACCTCAGATATGCAGATGATACTACCTTTATGGCAGAAAGCAAAGAGAAATGAAATAGCCTCTTGATGAAGGTGAAAGAGGAGAGTGAAAAAGCTGGCTTAAAACCCAACACTCAAAAAACTAAGATCATGGTATCCAGTCCCATCACTTCATGGCATATAGATGGGGAAACGAGGGAAAGAGTGACAGTTTATTTTCTTGGGTTCCAAAATCACTGCAGATGGTGCAATCATAAAATTAAAAGACGCTTGCTCCTTGGAAGAAATTCTATGACAAACCTAAGCAGTGTATTAAAAAGCATAGACATTGCTTTGCTGACAAAGTTCCATCTAGTCAAAGCTATAGTTTTTCCAGTGGTCATGTATGGATGTGACAGTTGGACCATAGAGAAGGCTGAGCACAGAAGAATTGAGGCTTTTGAACTGTGGTGTTGGAGAAGATTCTTGAGAGTCCCTTGGACTGCAAGGAGATCCAACCAGTCCATCCTAAAGGAAATCAGTCCTGAATATTCATTGGAAGAACTGAAGCTGAAGCTCCAATACTTTGGCCACTTGATGTGAAGAGCTGACTCATTGGAAAAGACCCTGATGCTGGGAAAGATTTAGGGCAGGAGAAGAAAGGGAAAACAGAGGATGAGATGGTTGGATGACATCACCAACTCAATGGACATGAGGTTGGGTAGGCTCCAGGAGTTGGTGATGGGCAGGGAAGCCTGGCGTACTGCAGTCCATGGAGTCGCAGAGTCACACACAACTAAGCAACTTAACAACACCAACTGACAACAACAACTCTGGTAGGTCAATAAACTTGGTAGCAAGTTAACCAGTGGGCTTTCCTAATAAGTTCTCCTTCCTGAAGGGTTATCCTATCAGGTAGTGTGGCCTTTTTCCTGCCTTATCTTTTCATTTGGCCTAGGAACCTAGGTATAGAGAAAAAAACATGATACACATAGAAGTAAACGCAATACCCTCCCCTTCCTCGTGTTTGAATTCCAGTCATTCATTTAGTCGAAAATACTGAGTGCTGACTGTGTGGATCACAATAAACTGTGGAAAATTCTGAAAGAGATGGGAATACCAGACCGCCTGACCTGCCTCTTGAGAAACCTATATGCAAGTCAGGAAGCAACAGTTAGAACTGGACATGGAACAACAGACTGGTTCCACATAGGAAAAGGAGTACATCAAGGCTGTATATTGTCACCCTGCTTATTTAACTTCTATGCAGAGTACATCATGAGAAACACTGGGCTGGAAGAAGCACAAGCTGGAATCAAGATTTCTGGGAGAAATATCAATAACCTCAGATATGCAGATGACACCACCCTTATGGCAGAAAGTGAAGAGGGACTCAAAAGCCTCTTGATGAAAGTGAAAGAGGAGAGTGAAAAACTTGGCTTAGCTCAACATTCAGAAAATGAAGATCATGGCATCTGGTCCCATCACTCCATGGGAAATAGATGGGGAAACAGTGGAAACAGTGTCAGACTTTATTTTGGGGGGCTCCAAAATCACTGCAAATGGTGACTGCAGCTATGAAATGAAAAGACCCTCACTCCGTGGAAGAAAAGTTATGACCAACCTAGATAGCATATTCAAAAGCAGAGACATTACTTTGCCGGCTAAGGTCCGTCTAGTCAAGGCTATGGTTTTTCCAGTAGTCATATATGGATGTGAGAGTTGGACTATGAAGAAAGCTGAGCACTGAAGAACTGATGCTTTTGAACTGTGGTGTTGGAGAAGACTCTTGAGAGTCCTTTGGACTGCAAGGAGATCCAACCAGCCCATTCTGAAGGAGATCAGCCCTGGGATTTCTTTGGAAGGAATGATGCTGAAGCTGAAACTCCAGTACTTTGGCCACCTCATGCGAAGAGCTCACTCATTGGAAAAGACTCTGATGCTGGGAGGGATTGGGGGCAGGAGGAGAAGGGGACGACAGAGGATGAGATGGCTGGATGGCATCACGGACTCGAAGGACGTGAGTCTTAGTGAACTCCAGGAGTTGGTGGTGGACAGGGAGGCCTGGCAGGCTGCGATTCATGGGGTCGCAAAGAGTCGGACACGACTGAGCAACTGAACTGAACTGAAGCACTGAGGACCAGCAACACATGTGGTTAGTCCTTCCCTCGTGGAGCTTCAGTTCTACTGAAGGAGCGGCTGAGTGTTGTGTACTCTGAGTCTGTGCATAAACTTACTCCTCCTGGCTATTACTATCTAAATCCAGACCCTCTTTCTCTGCCATCTAATCTTTCGGGTTCCTGAATCGAATTCCAACATGTGAGGTGTGTAAGTGTGTGTGTGTTAGCAGCAGTAAGGGGGACACATCCCCATAACACCAAGCAAACCTTGGGATACCAGCTGGGTGTCCTACAATTCAACCATTCTGACACTATCTACTCAGAAGTAGCATCAGATTCCACGGCTTGAGGGTTTAGTCCTATAAGACTGACCCCCCCACCCCCAGATGGCACTCATAAGCCCAGCTGTTAACTGTGCTCTGACCAACCGATTACAGATTGGCGGTTGCCACAGACCCTTCCTTGAGTTCAACTGATTTGCTAGAGTGGCTCACAGAACTCGGGAAACCTGTTTACTCATTAGATTACTGAAAGCCAAGTCGCTCAGTCGTATCTGACTCCTTGAGACCCCATGGACTGTAGCCTGGCAGGCTCCTCCATCTATGGGATTCTCCAGGCAAGAATACTGGAACGGGTTGCCATTTCCTTCTCCAGGGGATCTTCCCAACCCAGGGATCAAACTCGGGTCTCCTTCATTGCAGACAGACGACCGTCTGAGCCTATAAAAGGGTATAATTTAGGAGAAACCAGACTGAAGAGATGCATAGGGTAAAGCATGTGGGAAGGGGCGTGGAGCTTCCATGCACTCTTGGAGTCACCTAGTCTCCCCAAATCTCCAGGTGTTCACCAGTCCAGAAGCTCTGCAAGCCCTGACTTTTGAGGTTTTTATGGAGGCTCCATTACATAGGCATGATTGATTATATCATTGGCCATTGATTTAACCTCAGCTCTCCTCCCCTCTCCAGAGGTTGGGGGCAGGCTTGAAAGTCAGCAAACCATCTAATCACATGTCTGATTTTCTGACAATCAGTCCCATACTTAGGTCCCCAAATTACCTTATTAACATAACAAGAGACAGTTTTAACGTGCCTCTTATCTTTTTGGTAGCTCAGTCTTATCCAACTATTTGTTCACCCCATAGATGTAGCCTGCCAGGCTCCTCTGTTTATGGGATTCTCCAAGCCCATTCCCTTCTCCAGGGGATCTTCCTAACCCAGGGATTGAACCCAGCTCTCCTGCATTGCAAGCAGATTCTTTACCATCCCTACTTTAATCCATTTTCAACTGTCTTAAGATTAATCTTCCTAAAAGTCAGTTCTAATATTGATTTCCCATCAAAATGACTGTGACGGCTCCTCAGCATTCCTCATTCCTTACTCGGCCCATTGAAGTCTTCCAGAAACATTTTCTGTTCACTTTATAAGCATTTTCAGTTCTCTGTATTTTCCCTTAAAAGTTCCCTTCTACATTACCATTTTCATGAAACTTTTCCTAGGTACTCTTTACAAGAGTCCTATCCCCTTCTCTCTACTTCTCTGGCACTTAATGCCTCTAATGGATGATTCACTGAATTATATTTTTATACAGTTATCTGTGGACATTTTGGCACCGCTACAAACTGTAATCTCCCTGAAGGTAAGATTTATATTTCATTGATCTTCATACTATCTATGGAGTCAATCATAATACCTTACAAGGTAGACACTCAATATATATTTTTTGAATAAATACATGTTGAAGTAATATTATGAAACTCTACTACCTCCTTTTTCTAGGTGACACGGGATTTACTACATTGTAAACATTAAAAATGTTTTTTGGAAAAAGCAAATAGAAGTTTTGACGTGAGTCATGACACTCTGGGGAAAACTCATGCATGATCTATAATATTACTGTAAACTTCTGGTTTTGTCTTGAACTCTGTCTTCCGAGCCCTTTGCAATGTTCATGATAATCTTTCTAAATGTTGTTAAAAACAAAACAACAGGCCCCAAATGGAGTCACTTATGTTACGCTGCACATCACCAAATTGATACTTAATTGTGGTTTCATCTTCCCCAGAAATAGAATCTTAAATCCATGGATCAGGACTCACCTGATTGGCACTAGTTACGTCATCTAGACCCCTGCCATCACCAAAAGGAAAGGGCCCTTGTCATCACAATCTGTTTTTTGTCTAGTGTCATCTCCTTGTTCCTGATTCCTTTTGTCCAGAAGAATCTTCCATTTTATGCAGCTTCTTGGAGCTCCTTTCTGTCTGCTAGATTGGGTACTGCTCCTTTCATGCATTCATAAGTAAAGCCAATAAGACCTTTAAAATTTGCTCAGTTGAATTTTGTTTTTTAAAGTATGTGTTAACCTTTAGAGTGGCCAAAATCTATTCCATTCCAGACTGTAGAAATGTGTACTGTGTTAATATTTAAATGGAACCATACTTAAAAATTAAAGATCAACATAAAAAAACATTTTTCTTTAAATCTTCTGAACTGGAAAAATTAGTACTATTGGCACTATTTTTTGTCTTTCCTTATCTCATGTCTCCTGTTCTTAATAGATTTTTTTAAGTTTCCGCTTTCAAAGAACAGATTTTACTCAAACTTTCTCACAAAAATAACACTTTTAATAAGCTGATATGTAATCAAAGTGAACCATATTTCTATCACTATTTAATGGAAAGACATTATTGCTATAGAATTCATAAGCTTTATTTTGCTGGCATGAGTTAAAAGAGAAAGAAAATAAAAGATGGATTAGTAGCATTTTTCATCTGTATTTGATTTCTTAAATGTGATGCCAAAAAAATCAGCTTTTTAGTTCTATAACTAGGATTGGTCTTTTCTACATTATAAAATTTCCTTAAATTATTATATTCTCTTTTAGCATATTCACTTATACAATATGAAAAGTCATTATTTTTATGAAAATATTTAATTATCCAAAACAATCCAAATTAATTTACTTTGAATGAAAATGTTATGTTCAATAAAGAGTTTTTGGCCAAGATTAAAATTTATATTTCTCTATATCCATTTGTGTGGACTAAACAATGAAAATGTCATGTTGAGGAATGGAACTAAACAAGGATCTTCATCTCCAGGATGGGGGTGGTTGTGAAGTAGTTCAGAAGTCTGGTTCATGAAGTTTATGGCTTTCCTACTAGATTTGTTAACAAGCATGCCAGGATGGGTGGGAATTTATTTCCAAATGAGATTATCAACACATTTAATATATGTAATGAATTCAGTTCAGTAAACTTTTACTGAGAAGCTTTGATGAAGAAAGTATCTTAGATGGAGGGAAAGGAAAGGACACACACAGTAAAATCCTGACTTACTGCAAGGGCTTTTTATCCAAAGGAGAAGGTCCATTATCCTTACACTTTGAAAAAGTTGAGAAAAAAATTAATGACCAACATAAAGGCATCCTTACTTAAATCTTCTAAGCTGGATAAATTAGCCCCTCTTTCTAGGAGAGTAGAGGATGACAGAGCTCTGTAAGTTCATAGAGATGACCAGCGATCCTGGCTGGTCCAAGCATAATACTCTAAGCCTTGCTGTAAGCAGAATTCTAGGAAGACACCTAATATTCTCAGATCCAGGTCGTCACATCTTCTACTATCCCCCTCCCCTGTTGGTTGATGGGACCTGTAACAGTCACTTCCACGACTGTGTTGCATTATACAAGACTTGATTTTAGCAGAACAAAGAGGGAGTCTCCTGCTGGCTCTTAAGTAAGCAGCAGAGATGTGAGAAGGCCAAGTGATAGAGCATAGCGGCACCTCCAATAGCTGAGAGTGTGCCCCAGGCCTCAGCCAGCAAGAAAACAGGCCCCAGTTTTCTGCAATCACAGGGAACTTAATTTCTGCCAACAGCCTGAATGAGCCTGGAAGAAGAGGCCCCTAAACCTCACATGATGGATCACAGCTCCAACTAAAAACTTAATTTCAGCCTGGTGAGATCCTGAGCAGAATGCCCAGGTAAACCCTGTCCAGACTCCAGACCCTCCGAAACTGTCAGTTAATAAATATTCTGCTTCAAGCCACCAAATTTCTGGTAATTCATTTCTTGGCAATAGAAAGCTAATTCACACCCAGTGGTCAATGTAATCAACGGGTTGATAAGCAAGCCTGACCAATCATTGCACAGGATTTCCTAACTAGAGCTCAGAGGCAGATGTCCATTTATCCTTGTCAACAAACATAATAAAGACCATTTCACCAAAGCTGTGTGGTCAAGGCTGTATGCAGTTATCAAAGTTGCATGTGGAACAACCTTGGGTGCAACCTGGGAGAGATGAAGCTGGCAGAGAAAGGGAAGCAGAGACTAATGCATTCAAGTCCCAGCATTTCATTCTCTCTCGCCCACCTCAGAGTCTGGTTATCTTAAATTCTTTGAAGGAATCTACTGGATTGGCACTCATGCCATTGCTCGTGCTCCCAGATTAGTAAATAACATCACTGGAATTTACCCAGTCTATGCTGGAGTCTGTTCTCCTAACCATTAATCACAAAAAGAGCTTTAGGATCTCCTTGCTCATTGACTAAATAATTAATTTTGCCTTATTTGATATAATTTAGAGCAGCTGTGGCTAGGCCAAGGAAATGAATATAACTAAAAAAGTACAGACATTTAGGTACTACCTTTAGTACAAGTCCAAGACATGTATATCCTATGTACTTTCTAAAGTTAGGAAATCATTTTCTAAATGTTGACTTTATTGTACTATTCTCCTAATTGAATAATTATATATTGGGCTAAGTGTTTTTTAACTTAATATTATAGTCAGTTTATTTCCTTAAGACATCTTTTCAAAATTGTATAAACATTTTGTGTAAAGTTGCTGTTTGCTTTCTGAGGTTGTACTGTGCTAAAGTATAATCAGTGATAAGATCTGAGTGCAAAAAGTATTGTATATGATTATGGTATAGTTCCAATCCAGGAAAGGAAGGACACAAAAAATAAGTGTTCATCACAGATGAGGAGAAAATGCAGTGTTCTGTTCCAATTTCATGTGGCACATAAACACACAGGCTATGCCTGCTATTTTAGCCAAAATCAAGCTGCTGAATATGGTCATTTTTTGACAATGATAGACATAAGCAGTGGTCCTCCTCAGTGTTTTCTAATTCTTAAGTGAAGAGGAGCAATTACCACATTAGTAAATCTTGAAAGGCTGGTGGGAGTTTCTCTTTTAATATAAATAAACATCATTCTTTTAAAATATGGGCCACAAATTCCACATGAATTAGAGTAGAGACTCCTTTACTCCTTTAACAAACCAGTTTTCAATTTTTCTCTTCTATTAAGTGTTACAATATTTGTTTGGGGTTTATATTATTCAAAATGCCTAATTCTAAAGAAAAGTGCAAAGAATGAGTAGAATTCTTTATGCGCTGCTTAAGTAATAAAATTTATTCTTTGGGGTAATTTTTATTTTTTCATCCTATCTACCAAAGTTGTTTTTCTAAGATTTCACTTTTTCCTTTAGAAATAAATCTATTTTTTAATCCCCAAAGAAACACTTGTTTTTAAAGAGAAGCATATATTTTGTATAAATTTTTGGCATGCAGATGTATAAAAAAGATGTATATATCTCTGTATACATGGAAAATTTACCATAATTTTCCTTAAATTTACCCATAATGCCATCAGCCCAAGATAATGAGTGTTCAACATACTTATCTGTTTCTTCCCAAGATATCATTTGTGCAATGCATATATATCTTTTCAGAAAGATTGAAATTATCTTTTATATATTGTATTTGTTCACAAAACATGCTGCTTCAGTAAAGAATTTATGAAAATATAGCCTTGAATTATGCATAATAATCCAATTTATGGATATCACATAACTTATAAAACAAAATCCAAACTGTATTGTAGATTATTTAAGGTGTTTCCAAATTTGGGGCACTATAAAAAATATTTAAATGGATCTTCAAGTTTAAAATGGTGTCTCACCAGCACTTTAATGTATCCCTGACTAATGTTTCTCTAAACAGGGAAGAAACAAAAATATAAAAACAAAAATTCACAAACTGAAATTGTTTAACAGAACAAAATTGATTTCAGAAGAAATTCTGTTATTATAGATAGACCAACATCTCCCAGGAGAAAGGAAAGGAAATAACTTACATCTCTCCCATTTCCTATGCCTAAACTTAGGGTTTTGAGATCTATAAATACCAAACACTGTTCAGGAGCCATATTATTACAAAACTGCATCTTTCAAAAGTAGTTAAAGTTCCTTTAACTGTCTCTCTGGTCTTTCTATACGTATTCAGACATAGTAGCTCTCAAGAAGCAACAGATTCTATCAGTATTTTATGGGTGGCCATCACAAAATAAACAGCATAGATGAAGAACAATGGCCAACAACAAAAACAGTTGTTGTGAAAGAATAAAATTGTAGCTTTTCACGAATTTTGATAATTTGAGCAATCAGAAAAGCATGAAAGTATATAAGGAAGAGTTGTCACTTCTGCACAGTTGAGAAATATTAGGAAATACCAGCTAGAACATGGGAAGTGAAATTGTATTTGACTTAGCTGGAAATAGGAGAAGAAAATTTTCGCTATTCCTCAAGTGGTAATAGAGAGCAATCCATGGAGCTTCCCTGGTAGCCCAGTGATAAAGAATCTGCCTGCCAATGCGGGAACCACAGGTTCTATCCCTGGGCTGGGAAGATCCTCTGGAGAAGGAAATGGCAACCCACTGGAGTATTCTTGCCTGGAAAAATCCCATGGACAGAGGAGCCTGGCGGGCTACAGTCCATGGGGTCGCAAGAGTCGGACATGACTTGGTGACTAAGCAACAACAAAGGGCAATCCATATAATTTATTTGCTGTTTATTAAACAGCAAAAGTGACATGAAAATAAGCTATGAGAACTATGAAAAAATATTTCAAAGAATACCATTGTAAGAAATAATGACAGGAAGAACAGACTCGTGAGTGCAAGCACCCTGTTGCAAAATTCAGGAAAAAAAAAATCAGGGAAGTTTGGGTTTTCTCTAAAGCTTGCAAAGACATGATTTTCACAGAAATATAGAGAAAAGTATTGAGAGGAAAATAATGGTGTGGTATAAATAGAAAACAACCTGAACATTAAAGGAGGTTAAAAGGGGAATTTGATAAGAATAAATGCAAGGAGACTAAAAATGTATTCATAGAATTATAATCCATGGTGATGGAAGCACAGCAAGTATGAGTAACTACTATGGAAGAAAAGCCTGAAAACCTCTACAGTTATGGAGAGCAAAAACAGAAATAGATTATGACATATGAGAGGAATGTCACAAGTGTAAGAGAAACAGCATACACATAATTCATATTCCTGAATATAAAACCAGATTAAAGTTAAGCATAACAAATAAAAATATACCAGCAGTAGAAGAAATACTTCTTGTGAATTTTAGAAAAGGATTCTGTGAATACTGGAGGATTTCAAAACATCCAAAAGAATACCAACAAATCATGCCTATGTACATTTTCACATTATCAAAATTCAAAACTTGAAGGAAAATTTTCATATGCAATCATTCAAAAGAAAAAAGGAAAGAAACATGATAGAACAAAATATCAGCTAGAACCAAATGTTTCTTTTGCAACACTCAATGTCTAAATGCAGTAAAACAATACTTACAGTTTGAAAGCAAACTATAACCTCTAACTTTTATACTCAGCTAATATACAAATCCTTTTTAAAAGATAATAAGTACATTGCGAACATTAGTTCCATTAGCCTTACACTAGCCCAGTAAGAAATTTGAAAAATATGAAGTGCAAAATTGTTAAATTTACTTAGAATCACAGGAAAAGAAGGTGTTAGTATTGGAATTTGTACTTTGTCTGCGAGCCCAAGATCTTAGCTGTCATAAATACCCTGTGAGTAAAAAGTTGGAAGATATACAATCCATGTACTTGAGAAAAATAACTTGGAGATTGAAATTAAACAGCCAAGAAATAAATCAAACATAAGAATTAAATAATGGAGCCACTGACACTGATGGTAAGGATTTTTTAAAATATAAATTTATTTAATTGGAGGTTAATTACTTTACAATATTGTATTGGTTTTGCCATACATCAACATGAATCCGCCACAGTTTACTTACATATAGAACTATTAAATTGGGTTACAAACTAAAATGTATTTATATATGTTTACAGTTTTAATAGAAAAAACAGACACATAATTTTGACACAAAATAAATTTGAGAAGGCGGGAAACTTAAATTCCATACTTTTCAGGAGACATAATTTTCTTTACATCTTCTCAAGGTTTGCTAACCTCTGTATTTTTGGTAATAGATAACATTTTTGATAAACTAATAATATAATATTTTAGCCAGAACTTCAAGCCTTCAAATTAGCAGTCATTAGTGAAAAACTCTGAATTTTTTTTTCCCCCAAAGATCTAGAGGCAAGATTTCATTTCAAGCAATATAGCCATTTTTAAGACTTAATTAGAAAGAAATGAAAGCTGGGAACAGAGAGATGCTAACCTTTGTGCAAATTATCAAAAAGTGCCTACTAATGGCAAGTAGAGTTGGACTATAAAGAAGGCTGAGCGCTGAAGAATTGATGCTTTTGAACTGTGGTGTTGGAGAAGACTCTTGAGAGTCCCTTGGACTGCAAGGAGATCAAACCAGTCCATCCTAAAGGAGATCAGTCCTGGGTGTTCACTGTAAGGACTGATGTTGAAGCTGAAACTCCAGTACTTCGGCCACCTGATGTGAAGAACTGACTCATTAAAAAAGACCCTGATGCTGGGAAAGATTGAAGGCGGGAGGAGAAGGGGACAACAGAGGATAAGATGGTTGGATGGCATCACCGACTCAATGGACATGGGTCTGGGTGGACTCTGGGAGTTGGTGATGATAGGGAGGCCTGGCGTGCTGCGATTCATGGGGTCACAGAGAGTCGGGCATGACTGAGTGACTGAACTGAACTGAACTGAATGGCAGGTATATTAGAAAAAGGCACAATGTCTGATGGATGGATTAGAAAATGCCTCCCTTTTCTTACCTCAGGAGTTATTAGAAACAGGCCCCTCCCTCTAGAAAGATGCAGTCCCAAAGATGAGTGTTTGGTTTGGCAAGAGGCCGGTGCCTTTGTGCAAACAAAAAGGAATTTCATCTTCTGTGCAGAAACAGCCTCTTATCATGGAGGGTTCATGACCCGGCTTGAGGAAGCTGAGTCAGATTTCAGCATGTCCTCGCCCATCAGATGAGCACTTTCATACAGGGACCAAAATGTAAAATGATGACAGAGAGCCTACCTGGCAATATTAGCATAGATGTGAATCCTAATCCACCTGGGCTCCAGGCCCTCTGATCAGAGTCCTGCTTATTCTCTATGTATTGTGACCACACACGTTCTCAATAGGTTAACATGAAGAAATTGTTGAGAGATCTAGATTTCACTCGTGTTATTTTGTGTGTCCTGTGAATGTTAATCTTGAAACACTGTATGGTAATTAACAGCCTAGAAAAAGCTCAGTGACCTCCCAACTCCCATTGAGAGCCTCTGTTCTCCTTTTGAGTATCAGAGCCTTAGGGTACAGGTCTGTTTCTTTTTTTTTTTCCCAACTTCATTGAATAGAATATATGAGTAGTTTATGCAGATTCATCTCTTAAAACTGACATGAATAAGAGGTTTGTTTTATTAATGAAAACAATTTTTTTAAGTGGAACCCCAAATCCCAGAGTATATTAATTATACTACAACCTTAAAGGTAGGGACAGGTAAGTTAAAGCTTGTCAAATTATTTCTTCTGATAGGCACACTGTGAAAGTACCACTAAGAAAATGGAAAAAGAAAAAAATTGACAAGCTAAGAAATAAAATAAGAAAAATATTTGAATTGAGCAGCACACACAGACATGTATACTAATGTGAACAGACGTTTTCTGCTTACTGTATCAACAAGGACTAATTTCGGTGGCTATCTAGTGTGGATGATGATAAAGGATTAATAAAAACAAACTCATAACCTTCTTGTCGGAGGAATAAGTTGATTCAGCAGTTGTGAAAGACAAATAAGGAAAGACATGGAAAATTCGTCAGCACATTGATCCTGTTTGATCCCTCAGTTGCACTTCATGCATAAGTATTTAAATTATAGAAAATTAGAAACAAATTTAGTACCTATTATAGACTGGTTAAACAAATTGTAATATTTACTTAACGGAATATGATACTATACAGTATATATAATTTTAACTACAGAAAAAGTTTAAGAATATAAAATTTATTTTTTACTGAAGTATAGTTTATTTACAATATTATATTAGTTTCTATACAGTCAGCAAAAATAAGACTGGGAGCCGACTGTGGCTCAGAACATGAACTCCTTATTGCCAAATTCAGACTTAAATTGAAGAGAGTAGGGAAAACCACTAGACCATTCAGGTATGACCTAAATAAAATTCCTTACAGTTATACAGTGGAAATGACAAACAGATTCAAGGGAATAGATCTGATAGAATAAGTGCCTGAAGAACTGTGGACAGAGGTTTGTGACACTGTAGAGAAGACAGTGATCAAGACCATTCCCAAGAAAAAGAAATTCAAAAAGGCAAAACGGTTGTGTGAGGAGGCCTTACAAATAGCTCAGAATAGAAGAGAAGCTAAAGGCAAAAAAGAAAAGGAAAGATATACCCATTTGAATGCAGAGTTTCAAAGAACAGCAAAGAGAGATAAGAAAGTCTTCCTCAGTGATCAATGCAACAGAATGGGAAAGACTAGAAATCTCTTCAAGAAAATTAGAGATACCTAGGGAATATTTCATGCAAAGATGGGCACAAAAAAGGACAGAAATGATACAGACCTAACAGAAGCAGGAGATATTAAGAAGAGGTGGCAAGAATACACAGAAGAACTATACAAAAAAGATCTTCATGACCCAGATAACCACAATGGTGTAATCACTCACCTAGAGCCAGACACCTTAGAATGAGAAGTCAAGTGGGCCTTAGGAAGCATCACTACACACAGAGCTAGTGGAGGTGATGGAATGCAAGTTGAGCTATTTCAAATCCTGAAAGATGATGCTGTGAAAGTGCTGCACTCAATATGCCAGCAAATTTGGAAACTCTGCAGTGGCCACAGGACTGGAAAAGGTCAGTTTTCATTCCAATCCCAAAGAAAGGCAATGCCAAAGAATGCTCAAACTACTGTACAATTGCACTCATCCCACATACTAGCAAAGTAATGCTCAAAAGTCTCCAAGCCAGGCTTGGAGAATCATGAACTTCCAGATACTCAAGCTGGATTTAGAAAGGGCAGAGGAACCAGAGATCAAATTGCCAATATCCAAAGGATGATTGAAAAAGCAAGGGGGTTCCAGAGAAACATCTGCTTTATTGACTACGCCATGCCTTTGACTGTGTGGATCACAGTAAACTGTGGAAAATTCTTCAAGATGGTAATACAAGACCACCTTACCTGCCTCCTGAGAAATCTGTATTCAGGTCAAGAAGCAACAGTTGGAACTGTACATGGTACAACAGATTGGTTCCAAATTGAGAAAGAAGTACATCAAGGCTGTATATTGTCACCTTGTTTATTTAACTTCTATGCAGAGTACATCATGCAAAATGTTGGGCTGGATGAAACACAGCTGGAATCAAGATTGGCAGGAGAAATATCAATAACCTCAGATATGCAGATGACACCACCCTTACAGCAGAAAGCAAAGAAGAACTAAAGAGCCTCTTAATGAAAGTGAAAGAGGAGAGTGAAAAAGTTCGCTTAAAACTCAACATTTAGAAAATGAAGATCATGGCTTCTGGTCCCATCACTTTATGGGGAAATAGATGGGGAAACAGTGGAAACTGACAGGCTTTATTTGGGGGGGCTCCAAAATCACTGCAGATGGTGATTGCAGCCATGAAATTAAAAGACACTTGCTCCTTGGAAGAAAAGTTATAACCAACGTAGACAGCATATTAAAAAGCAGAGACATTACTTTGCCAGTTAAGGTCTGTCTAGTCAAGGCTCTGGTTTTTCCAGTGGTCAGGTATGGATGTGAGAGTTGGACTGTAAAGAAAGCTGAGTACTGAAGAATTGATGCTTTTGAACTGTGGTGTTGGAGAAGATGCTTGAGAGTCCCTTGGACTGCAAGGAGATCCAACCAGTCCATCCTAAAG
Organism: Ovis canadensis; assembly: GCF_042477335.2. Classification (NCBI taxonomy): domain Eukaryota; kingdom Metazoa; phylum Chordata; class Mammalia; order Artiodactyla; family Bovidae; genus Ovis; species Ovis canadensis. Next base: position 122,083,118 of record NC_091247.1, on the reverse strand, counting down.
GATGAGTTTTCATTGGAAAGACTGATGCTGAAGCTGAAGCTCCAATACTTTGGCCACTTGATGCAAACAACTGACTCCTTGGAAAAGACCCCGATGCTTGGAAAGAACAAAGGTGGGAAGAGAAGGGGATGACAGAGGATGAGACGGTTGGATGGCATCACCGACTCAATGGACATGAGTTTGAGCCAGCTCTGGGCATTGGTGATGGACAGGGAAGCCTGGCGTGCTGCAGTCCATGGGGTCACAAAGAGTTGGATACAACAGAGCAACTGAACTGAACTGATATTAGTTTCAGGTGTACATCACAGTGATTCAATATTTTTATAGTTTAATTTAAATTTTATTATAAAATATTGGCTCTATTCTCTGTGCTGCATATTACTTCCTGTTTCTTATTATTTTATACATAGTAGGCTGTACCTCTTAGCTCCTTGTTGTTGTTGTTGTTGTTGTTGTTGTTAAGTCGCTTCAGTGGTGTCCGACTCTGTGCGACCCCATAGAAGGCTGCCCACCAGGCTTCCCCGTCCCTGGGATTCTCCAGGCAAGAATACTGGAGTGGGTTGCCATTTCCTTCTCCACCATTATCTTTTTCCTCATTGGTAACTGCTAGTTTGACTTCTATATCCATGAGTCTGTCTCTGTTTTGTTATCTTTGCTCATTTCTTTTATTCTTTAGATGCCACCTATAAGTGATAATATACAGTGTTTGGGTTTCTCTGTCCAACATTTAATAAGCATAATACCATCCAGGTCCATACATATTGTTCCAAATGGCAGAATTTCATACAGCTGAGTAATATTTCATTGTGGGCTTCCCAAGTAGCTCAGTAGCAAAGAATCCCACCTGCAATGCAGGAGACTCAAGTTTGATTCTTGAGTCAGGAAGATCCCCTGGAGAAGGAAATGGCAACCCACTTCAGCATTCTTGCCTGGGAAATCCTATGGACAGAGGAGCCTGGCAAGCCACAGTCCATGGGGTCACAAGAGAGTCGGACATGACTGAATGACTGAACAACAACAGTATTCCATTGCATGTATGTATCACATCTTCTTTATCTATTCAACTGTTGGTGGAAACTTAGATTGTTCCCATAACTTGGCAATTGTAAATAATACCACTGTGAACACTGGAATGCATGTATCTTTTCAAATATGAGTTTTCATTTTTTTTAAATTAACTATTTTAATTGGACAATAATTACAATATTGTGGTGGTTTTTGCCATACAGCTACATGAATCAGCCATGGGTGCACATGTGTCCCCCCATCCTGAAGTCCACTCCAACCTCCCACCACGTCCTATCCCTCCGGGTTGTCCCAGAGCACCAATTTTGAGTGCCCTGCTTCATGCATTGAACTTGCATTGGTCATCTATTTAACATGTGGTAATATATATGTTTCAATGCTATTCTCTCAAATCATCCCACCCTCACCTTCTCCCACAAAGTTCAAAAGTCTGTTATTACATCTGTGTCTCTTTTGCTGCTTTGTATATAGGATTGTCATTACCGTCTTTCTAAATTCCATATATATATGCATTAATATACTGTATTGGTGTTTCTCTTTCTGACTTACTTCACTCTTTATATTAGGCTCTAGTTTCATTCACCTCATTAGAACTGACTCAAATGTATTCCTTTTTACAGCCAAGTAATATTCCATAGTGTATATGTACCACAACTTCCTTATCCATTCGTCTGCTGATGGACATCTAGGTTGCTTCCAGGTCCCGGCTATTGTAAACAGTGCTGCGATGAACATTGGGGTACACGTGTCTCTTTCAACTCTGGTTTCCTCTGTGTGTATAAACAGCAGTGGGATTGCTGGGTTGTATGGCAGTTCTAGTTCCAATTTTTAAAGGAATCTCCACACTGTTCTCCATAGTGGCTGTACTAGTTTGCATTCCCACCAACAGTGTAAGAGTGTTCTCTGTTCTCCACACCCTCTCCAGCATTCATTGTTTGTAAACTTTTTGATTGTGGCCATTCTGACCAGTGTGAGACAGTATTTCACTGTGGTTTTGATTTGCATTTCTCTAATAATGAGTGATGCTGAGTATCTTTTAATGTGTTTATTAGTGATCTGTATGGTTTTTCCAGTGGTCATGTATGGATGTGAGAGCTGGACTGTGAAGAAGGCTGAGCCCTGAAGAATTGATGCTTTTGAACTATGGTGTTGGAGAAGACTCTTGAGAGTCCCTTGGACTGCAAGGAGATCCAACCAGTCCATCCTAAAGGAGATCAGTCCTAGGTGTTCAATGGAAGGACTGATGTTGAAGCTGAAACTCCAATACTTTGGCCACCTCATGCGAACAGCTGACTCATTGGAAAAGACTCTGATGCTGGGAGGGATTGGGGGCAGGAGGAGAAGAGGATGACAGAGGATGAGATGGCTGGATGGCATCACTGACTCAATGGACGTGAGTCTGAGTGAACTCCGGGAGTTGGTGATGGACAGGGAGGCCTGGCGTGCTGCGATTCATGGGGTCGCAAAGAGTCGGACATGACTGAGCAACTGAACTGAACTGAACTGATGTCTTCTTTGGAGAAATGTCTGTTTTAGGTCTTTTCCCCACTTTTTGATTGGGTTATTTATTTTTTCTGGTGTGTGTTTTCATTTTTTTAGGATATATAGCCAACAGTGGCATTGCTGGTTCATATGGTAGTTCTATTTTTAGTTTTTTGATGAATTTTCATCTTCTAGCATGAAGTAAGGCAGCATGCTAACTCCAGCTTTGGTTTTTTTCCTCAAGATTGCTACCACTAAAAATCCTTAAAGAAATTAAAAAATATGCTTAATTTAATGTCAGATCAGGAGAGGCAGCAAGAAAAACCAGCAGAATAACAAATAGAAATTATTCATATGCATATTTTATATTTTTTTCCTACAAACAATATGAGAGTTTATTATTTACTCTTCTTTCCAACATGACAGTAAATCAAAAGCTGTTGATTTAAAGAGCTATAAATCACAACTTGTAGTTTTAATGTAGTTTGACAGTTGTTATTTACTGAAGTGAAGAAGACTCTTCAAGGAACTGATTTAAGGAGAGTGAGACAGAAGAGAAACAAAAGCTAATACTAAGTCCAGTTGTTATAGAGCAGGCCACTGCTTACAGAAAACATACATATATCTGGGAAGGCCAAACAGAACCACACATCTTGGAATAGTCATTGAGGATGAGCAGTGACAGTGAGCAGTTTACCTGCTGGTTCCTGGACCTGTCCTTCATTGTTCAAAGTTTATTCCACAGAGTATTAATTCCTCCTTTTTTTCCCCAGGCTGCATTTCTCAATTCTTCGGGGTGATCAGGGGGCATAGTGCTTTTTCCAGGCTCCTAAGTGGTGGGAGAAAGCAGATCCCCTATGGCAGGCATGGGGGAAGGATGCAGCCCTTTCTCCCCAGAAGACTGAGACAGTGGTCAGAATATGGCAAGGAGGCGCATGGACAAGTCTGGACCCACGGCACAGGTGCTGCGCTGTTCCTGCCTAGGTGCTCCAGGCTGTCTGGGAGGAGAAACTACCATGGAGGTGGGAGTGGGTTCAGCGCCAGCAGCTGCAGAAACATAAGCATGTATCTGACCGAATCCAGGCATGAGTACATCAGGAACCGTGCACAGAGTCCAATTAATCATCTACTCAGCACCTTTCAACTCATTTGCAATGGGCTGAATGTTTACGTTCCCTCAAAATTCATATGTTGAAATACTAACCTTTCATATGATGGTATTAGAAGGTGAGCCCTTTGGGCAGTGAATGGAACATGAGAGTGGAGCCCCCATGAGTGGGATTCGTGTCCTTCTATAAGAGACCAGAAAGTCCTTTAACCCTTCTGTCAGGAAAGGACACAGCAAGAAGACTGCTGTCTTTGAACGGAGAAGCAGACCATTACCAGACACCAAATCTGCTGGCACCTTGATCTTGGACTTACCAGCCTCTAGAACTGTGAGAAATAAATGCCTGTTGTTTCTAAGTCGTTCAGTTTATGCTGTTTTATTATACCAGCCCAAACTAAGACACCACTTCATTTTGGCTTTTGTTCGTAATAAGAAACACAAATGAATTCCATTTCTATAAATCAAATGACTCTTCATCATCATTTGACAGATCATAACTCCAATCCTTTGTGCAACCTTCTGTTTCCTTGGATTCTGTGGCTGCTTCACTGAGGCTCTGGGCTCAACTCCAAACTCTGTGACTATCCTTTCTCAGTCTCCTTTCCTGACTGTTCTTTTCTAAGATCCTTTATACTTATAGCTAACTTAAGCATGAGGAATATACAATACAGATATAGATCAAAAGTCAAAAAATATATTGTTCTGCATGGAGAAGTTCATAGCTCAGACTGCATCGACCCTGAGTTAACATCTCTTTATTCAGATTACTATCCAGTTGTCCCAGCACCACTTATGGAAAGTCTATTTGTACCCCCTCTGCTGCCCTGATGGCCACCTTGAGCTAGAATTTGGGGTTCTCCTTCATGCACTTTCTCCACAGGCGTGCTTATTTATCCAATACTTACTTTCTCACTAGACTGTAAGTGACATGAGGGTAAGCACTGTGTCTGTTTAAATTGCCCTTATTCTCAGAGCTTAGAACAGTGCCTGGCACATAGAAGGTAGTCAATATATGTTTGTTGTATTTAGACTGTTTATGAAGTCCTAGGAAAAGGTTTCCCTTTTTCCCACAAATGTGTTTAAATATAATTAAGTATTTTAATATAATAGTAAATATTTAACAGAACATGAAAATAAAGAAATCATGGTAGACAATATACAATATTATGTGCCTCATTTGAGGTTCATACAGTTTCCCTTAGGCAAAGTGTTAACATATTTTAACCAAAAACATTTGATTCAGTCTAGATGTTAACAAGAGTCAACAAATATTGAAATGTTAGTGTCTTAGACAGAATACTTCCAAGTGTTATTATGCACAAATAAGATACAATCAATTTTTATATACAGTAGATACAGGGGCTTTGAAGATGCAATGTGCATTTCATTCTTTTATCCATTTCTAAGTAACCTCGGAGGCCCCAAAATATCTAACCTGTTGTAATTTTTCTGGGTAGCATGATTTTGAAATGGAACCAAATCACCTAGCTCAGCCTAGTCCACCAGGCTCCCACATCTGCTTTTCAGTACAGTTTTACGGTTCCCTCACTGATGTTTGACTTCATTTGATCCTCACAACAATCATACTAAGTGGGGCATTCTGTCCTTTTTACAGATAAAATCAAATATAATTATACATTATGAGTGGCAAAGAATTGGGAGATTTGTAAAAATCTCAGAATATATTCGTTGTAAATGTCAATAATCTACTGTATTTAAAAAGTACAGAATTCCACTGTAGAATCATTAATACATTCAAACAACTTTATTTCATCCTTCATTGGCAAAACAGCAACATGAACAGAAAAATAGCACGCAACTTCAATAATTAGGCAAATATTGAATACATCTCAAAAACCAGACATCTATGAGACAGTAAATAGCTAACTAAACATTAAATAATAACAACCTATTTTAAAACAGTTTTAATGGTAAAAAAAAAATAAAAATAAAACCCCAAGATCTCTCTCCTCTATTTAGCAACTGATGCTATATTTCCCCATTCCTTATTATTCAGGTAACTATTATACGGATATATATACATATGTACGTGTGGCATTTTTCCTTTTTCTAAAGGCACTGAATTTAAAATTCTTAATTCTAGGTAAAGCAAACTCTTTAAGAATAAAAGGTTCTGTGATACACACCTTACCATACTGTTCAAAAGAAAAGAACACATTGCTGGAAGATAAAAGATGTAGACTTAATCCAACTGTTAACGTGAATTCATTATGTTATTATACCAAACGAATTTGTACAAGTCACACAGCTTCTCTGGCTATGTGATAAACTCGCAAACTAAGGGAAATTTGCAATTATATCCTTAATGTCCACTCAATTTAAATAATCTAAAATCTTATTGTTCTATGATCTGTCTCTAAGCAGACCGCTCTTTATGACTATCCAAATTAAAATTGTCACTATTAGCTGATTACACTTGCCAGAATAAACACTAGCAATAAAAGAGTATCTTAATTTTAATATTTATGGCAGACTTTTAAAAAACAAAAACAAATAAAAATTGAGTGAAACTGAAAGAATCCTGCAAAACAACTTTCTAATAGAAGAGAATATAATTTCATGTTGCAGTTATATACATAATAGAATTTCAGCTGAACACCTTAAGTTCATTTGATTCTGTAAAATAGACTAAATCAATAAACCTAATATTTCTTGGAAATTGTATAGATTTTGCAGCAAGTGTTAAACTGCCATATCCAAGAGTCTGAAAAATACATATTATTAAACAGTATAAATCTGCCAGGTGCCTTAAAAAGAGCTGATAAAAGTTAGCTCCATTTGACCTTACGATGTTGCATAGAGTTCTTGGAACCCAGAGTTTAATTCCACTGGCACGTGCAGTCTATAGGTTCTTGGAGAGTGTGCAGGACTTCAGTGCCATTGCCTGAGCAATAGAGTGGCACAGTCAAGTTGCGCACCCCGTTTTCACGGCAGCACTTACAGAATCTCAGATGGCTCTCAACATTGATGTTATATATGGTAGCTGATGGGCATTTTCCATCACAAGATGCAACATTTATCTGTAAGGAGAGACAATGAGGAAAATGTCTTAAAACTTTTAAAACAGTGATATTGATTCCATTAAGGTAGAGTCTCTTGGATAGCAAGGATATCCAACCAGTCCATCCTAAAGGAAATCAGTCCTGAATATTCATTGGAAAGACTGATGCTGAAGCTGAAACTCCAATACTTTGGCCACCTGATGAGAAGAACTAACTCATTTGAAAAGCCTCTGATGCTGGGGAAGATTGAAGGCGGGAGGAGAAGGGGACGACAGAGGATGAGATGGTTGGATGGCATCACCAACTCAATGGACATGAGAATGAGTAAACTCCGGGAGTTGGTGATGGACAGGGAGGCCTGGTGTGCTGCAGCCCATGGGGTTGCAAAGAGCTGGACATGACTGAGCAACTGAACTGAACTGAAGGTAGCATATTGACTGTCCAAGATGGCAATGTGACACAACTCAAAGTATGAAATGTGCACACATAACTAGACAGATCTATGGAATGTATTAATCACAATCTAATGATTCTATTTGAGTTGTATTATATCACAGCTAAGTGGTGGCTCAGACGGTAAAGCGTCTGCCTACAATGCAGGGGACCTGGGTTCAATCCCTGGGTCAGGAAGATCTCTTGGAGAAGGAAATGGCACCCCACTCCAGTATTCTTGCCTGGAAAATCCCATGGATGGAGGAACCTGGTAGGCTACTGTCCATGGGGTCGCAAAGAGTCGGACACGACTAAGCAACTTCACTTTCACTTTCACTTTCTTAAGTAGACTACAGAATCATATAGGTCTTATAAAAGTGGGCAAACTTAGACATAAGACTATTTTTGCTTATTAAAATTGCATATTTAAGACAATATGTGGTCAAGTATATTTAGATTTAAATTTCCATCTCTCTGGATTGAAATCATCATTCAAAACTGTTGATTATTTATGCCAAGAATAAATTCATACTTCTTCACAAACAGAATATTTCACTATTAGAATGTAGGGATAATCTCAAAGTTAAATATTTTAAGTGTTGGCATTTTGTTTGCTTACAAACTTACCAGTGATGACACACATATACTTCTGGAAAGACACAGACCCTTTACATAACAAATTATATTTATCCACTTACAGAGCTTTGACTTATACAGTCCTGCTTCCTTATAATTGACTTAATAATCACTTTCTGGCATATTCTTTCTTCTCGTTTACCTGATAAAATATAGAATGTATTTATTCATCCAAAGGTTCATGTCAAATTGTTTCTTAATTCAATTAAACATGAATATATTTACAATGGAAAACATATATTTATATGAAATATATTTCTATAATGAGATAGTTGAAATTTTACTCTTATGTAGTTTATGTTCAATATTTATTTTCAATTTCTAAATAGATTTTCTCACATATTTTCTAGCCTTATATTTTTCTCTTTACCTTATTGTCTTACAATAATTATTATGATCATAAATCAAACATATTCTACACATGGAGTAATGCTAACATCAATCTGTGTGTTCAGCATATATTTTAATATTATATATAAAAAAATCAACCATGTTATATATAGGTAAATATACATGTACATAATTAAGGCATACATACATATATAAATCTCTTTTAAAATATAAATTGATAGATTTAAGGTCACTTTATCTTAATGGATATTAATATAAAATTATGCATAAATGTAACTGAATTGTTACCAACCATGTTGAAATGTATGGATGACTCATACTTGATTTTATGGCTCTGAAATGATATCACAATTTCTAATGAAAATGCCTTATATGAAGTAATATATTATTATGCCTCTGTGTGCATGATGGATTATCACTTGATAATATACCCAATAATATATATTTAATGCTATATGATAGTGGATGTAATCCATGAATCAGGATGCAAAACAACCAAGGTTCTTATCTCACTCTGTTACTATTAAGAATTCACTTTGTCACTTTAGGAAAGCCATTAAACCATTCTGCTGAGTTTCCTTGTTTGCAAAAGACTGGAGTTAGAGCTCCAATCTTCAAGTGAGTTTAGTCACAAAACCGTTGTTTAAAATAAATGCTTGTATGAAATCCCAAGATGTGAAGTATATAAAAGTTAAGCTACTCTGGTTGAAGTATGGATGGGTAGCAAGATTGCCTGAAATTAAGCTGTTCTTGTCATCCATGACCTTCGGTTGCTGTATTCAAAGGTTATGTCTGTTCTCTTGCTACTTGACTTCTCAGCAACATTTGTGTCAATCCATCAGTCTTTCCTCCTGGATACACTTTCTGCACTTGACTCCAAGAGCACACACTGGTTTTCCCCCAAACTCTTTATGTCTCCTCCACCAGTCTCCCATTTTTGCGTTTTCATGCTGGTCATGGGGTTCCCAAGGCAAGAATGCTGAAGTGGTTTGCCATTCCCTTCTCCAGTGGACCACATTTTGTCAGAACTCTCCACCATAACCTGTCCAACTCAGGTGGTCCTACATGGCATAGTTGCACTGAGTTAGACAAGGCTGTGATTAATGTGATCAGTTAGTTTTCTGTGACTGTGGTTTTCATTCTGTCTGCCGTCTGATGGATGAGGATAAGAGGCTTATGGAAGCTTCCTGATGGGAGGGACTGGCTGTGGGGAAAACTGGGTCTTGCTCGGGTGGGCAAGGCTATGGTCAATAAATTAATCCAATTTTCTGCTGATGGGGTAATGGAGGTAATGGTGATTTCCTTCAAAAGCACTTATGCCAGCACGCTGCTGCTCCTAAGACTGTTGTAGTCAGTACCCTTGACCCCGCAGCAGGCCACTGTCAACCCACACCTCTGCTGGAGACTCCCAGGCACTCATAGGCAAGTCTGGTTCAGTCTCTTGTGAGGACACTGGTCCTTTGTCTTGGGTCCTGGTGTGCACAAGGTTTTGTTTGTGCCCTCCAAGAATCTGTTTCCCTGGAGGTTCTCAGTCCTTTTGCCAGATCCCCAGGTTGGGAAATCTGTTGTAGGCCCTACAACTTTTGCAACAGTGTGAGAACTTTTTTGGTGTAACTGTTCTCCAGTTTATGGGTCGTCTACTCAGCAGCTCTATAGTGGCGCTAATGGCAACCATCTCCAAGAGGAGTTTTGGCACACGCAGTGTCTCCCAGGTCTGTTGAAGCCAGAACCCCTGTCCCTGCAGTAGGTCGTTACCGAGTTGTGTCTCTGCGGGAGACACTCAAACACTCAAAGGCAGGTCTGGCTCAGTCTCTTGTGGGGATCACTGCTTCTTTCCCTTGGTCCTGGTGCACACAAGGAACTTCCTAAATGACCAGTGCAAAGAACAGAGGAAAACAACAGAACGGGAAAGACTAGAGATCTCTTCAAGAAAATCGGAGATACCAAGGGAGCATTTCAGGCAAAGATGGGCTCAATAAAGGACACAAATGATATGGACCTAACAGAAGCAGATGATATTAAGAGGTGGCAAGAAGAGCTATACAAAAAAGGTCTTCATGACCCAGATAACCCCGATGGTGTGATCACCCACCTACAGCCAGACATCCTGGAATGTGAAGTCAAGTGGGCCTTAGGAAGCATCACTACGAACAAAGCTAGTGGAGGTGATGGAATTCCAGTTGAGCTATTTCAAATCCTGAAAGATGATGCTGTGAAAGTGCTGCACTCAATATGCCAGCAAATTTGGAAACTCTGCAGTGGCCACAGGACTGGAAAAGTTCAGTTTTCATTCCAATCCCAAAGAAGGGCAATTCCAAAGAATGTTCAAACTACCACACAATTGCACCCATTTCACATGCTAGCAAAGTTTTCCATGCCAGGCTTCAACAGTATGTGAACTGAGAACTTCCAGATGTACAAGCTGGATTTAGAAAAGGCAGAGGAACCAGAGATCAAATTGCCAACATCCATTGGATCATAGAAAAAACAAGAGAATTCCAGAAAACCATATTTCTGCTTCATTGACTATGCTAAAGCTTTTGACTGTGTGGATCACAAAAACTGTGGAAAATTCAAGAGATGGGAATACCAGACCACCTTACCTTACTGCTGCGAAACCTGTATGCTGGTCAAGAAGCACCAGGTAGACACAGATATGGAACAATGGATGGTTCCAAATTGGGAAAGGAGTACGTCAAGGCTGTATATTGATTGTCACCCTGTTTATTTAACTTACATCTAGACTACATCATGTGAAATGCCAGGCTGGATGAAACACAGATGAAATCCAGATTGCTGGGAGAAATATCAATAACCTCAGGTATGCAGATGACACCACCCTTATGGCAGAAAGCAAAGAGGAATGGAAAGAGCCTCGTGATAAAGGTGAAAGAGGAGAATGAAAAAGCTGACCTAAAACTCAACGTTCAGAAAACTAAGATCATGGCATCCAGCCCCATCACTTCATGGCAAACAGATGGGGAAATGAGGGAAACAGTGACATACTTTATTTTCTTATGCTCCAAAATTACTACAGATGGTGACTGCAGCCATCAAATTAAAAGATGCTTGCTCCTTGGGAGAAAAGCTATGACCAACCTAGACAGCATATTAAAAAGCAGAGACATTACTTTGCTGACAAACGTAGGTCTAGTCAAAGCTATGGTTTTTCCAGTAGTCATGTATGGATGTGAGAGTTGGACCATAAAGAAGGTTGAGAACCAAAGAATTGACGCTTTTAAACTGTGGTGTTAGAGAAAACTCTTGAGAGTCCCTTGGACTGCCAGAAGATCCAACCAGTCCATCCTAAAGGAAATCAATCCTGAATATTCATTGGAGGACTGATGCTGAAGCTGAAGCTCCAAAACTTTGGCCACCTAATGAGAAGAGCTGCCTCATTATAAAAGACCCTCATGCTAGGAAAGATTGAAGGCAAGAAGAGAAGGGGATGACAGAGGATGAGATGTATGTGGGATGGCATCACTGACTCAACGGACATGAGTTTGAGCGAGCTCCAGGAGATGGTGAAGGACAGGGAAGCCTGGCGTGCTGCAGTTCACGGGATTTCAAAGGGTCCAACATGACTGAACAACTGAACAACAGTCTCTTATACGTGGTCATTCTCATTCCTGGACCTCCCAACTACAGCATGGCCTGAGACTCAGTGTTGGTGACAGACGGCAAGCTGTTTTGTGTCTCACGATGCTTTCACGCATTGGTTACTTCATTAACACTTTAATTGTCATACAAGTTTTAAAAGAAAGACTAGTCAAGAAAGAAACATCTTTAACATGACCTATAAGACCTTATCCTCTCCGATCACTTTAACTCCTGTGACAGCACTTTGCCACTTCCTCCACTTTGAACACCCTTCTCTCTTCCCGGCTGGCTCCCAAGGACATTCAGTCTCTACTCAACTGACACCTCATCAAAGAGGCATTCTCTAATCACCCACTTAAATGAACAACCCAATTCCCCTCCCTCTCCATCCCTTGTATTCTTAACTGTTGTTCTTTATACCATTTGTCAGTACCTGACGTAATGGTGTATATTTACCAGTTATTGTTTCCTCCCCTTGTTGACAACATGCACTAAGCAGGCAGAGATTGTTTCATCTTCTATCATAGTCCCAGTACCTATAAGAGTGTCTGCTACATGAGAGGCGCTCAACAAAAATTTATGTCCATTCATTCAATAAATGATACTGGGACATCCTAGTTGACTGAATTTGTTTGTGCCGAGAGCCATTTTCTATTCATTTCTCAGTATCTTTATAATTGTAACACATGTCGTTTAGCATAGTACCTATGATAACAGCCAACATCTGCAGTCTTTCTGATAAAGCCTGGTCACCCAAAAGCAAAGACTACAGACAGGGGTTCTCTGATGCCAAAGCAGATACTACTTCACAGGTTCTTACACATCAGAAAGAGATGTGTAGAGAAAACGAGGCAGCTTGTTACGATTCTGCAACTTAAGGAGCTGGGCCAAACTGAACGATCCTGAGACCAGGCACTGGAGAGACTTAAGTCTATCACTGATTATGAGTGTAATCTACTTTTCTGAACCTTCATTTCCTCAACTGTAAGGGAAATCATACCTATTTCCCCACATACTTCCCAGAACTGTGGTGAAGACTGGTTGCAGTGTTATCTGCAATGGGTTTAATAGACTGTTGGTGTGTGGCTGACAATCAATAGTAGTAATATGGTCAGTCAAACAGATATTCCCTTGTCTGCCCTCAGATAACGTAACTATGCTCACTTCTCTAATGAGGCTATAGAACATGGGGCTATAGAATTCTTGTGACTAAGAATCCAATGCTACACAATGGCATTATTAACCTGAATCGTGAAGTCTTTTTCCCAAAAGCTTCTCTAAACAATATTAAAATTACTGTTTATGCCAAGTTTTCTAACACTTCTATTTTTATCTTGACATAAACTCACGAGTAGGTGAAAAATAAATTCTTAAGCATACAAATAAAAATTGCACAAATACCCCTCTATTCTATTTCATCTTTAACATGACTTTAATGTCCTTATCCTCTTTTATTACTTTCACCCCTATGCTATGACTGCACTTTGCCATTTCCTCTACTTTGAACACTCTTCAAAGGACGTTATAAAGCACTATGAAATAAGCCATATAATTCAAGTAAATATAAATTTATATATAAATATGAGTTTATATTTATGGGATATTTTATATACATATTATTTAAATATAACTCACTAAATTGGTATTTCTCAAATGTATTATTTATACAGAACCACAGATTTGTTCAAATAGGTTTAGAAAATATCATACTATGTCCTTATTGGAATCTCATAACAATTTTGTGTAGTTTGAAGCACATTTGACCATAGAGCACTTTTTAAACTTAAACCCTACTGAAATTCTATGCTATACCTTTTGAGAAATGCAGCAAGAAAGACATTTCTAATATTTAAATTAAATTTAGATTAAAATTCACCTAAATTAAAAACTGTATTTATGTTCCAGAAAATAAAGACTAAATTACAAAATAATCAACCACTTGCCATAAAAACATTCAAATAATATACATTAAAAAAGACATTTCTCTCATTGCAACATAAGTGAATCTTACGAGAAAAATCATAATCTGAACAATTAAAACTAATAAAATTAATGTATATAATTTGTCCTCACTTACAGATCCTGCAACAGCCTTCGTTATAAAGCTTCACAATCCCTTCATTCTAGGATGAGAGAAGGAATAGTGTTAAACTCAATGTTTGGTCATTTCCTCCTAGATTAGAAATAAAAAACTAATTTTTCAATATATTTACTAAATATCATAAAGACTTTTATAGAAAAAGGATTGAAACAACTATATCTAATAACAATTTTTATTTTTAAAATTAGGAGCAGATACTTTAAATTATTTTTAAAAAATTGTTATTTCTTCATAAGTAATATGAAAAAGAGTGCAAAAAGATTAACTTACTTAAAAGAACACATTTAAAATAAAACAAAAGATCTTCTTACCAAGTCGAGAGGTACTCTAAACAGAGATCAGTGTATTTTTTAGACTCCTTTAAATAAACTACTTTTTAAGACTAGACTGAGTTCCTGAATATAACTGAATTTTAAAATGATATCTCTTTTTCGCTAATATTTTATTATTTTAAACAAATCTTCTACTTCTGACTGTCTCTTGCCAAAGGCTAAATTAAGAAAATTTCATTGATTATCTTTTGGAATTCTTACCATAATTGCCTTATTGCTTTTAGTAACCCGCTAATTATAATTCAAATAAAAGAATAATATATTCTATAAAAATGGATATGTGAAATAAGATGATGTGTAAGATTCTTTAAAGAGCTAAAATTCTATTACCTTGGTACATGTTGTCTCTTGTTATTTAGCCAGCTAGCTAACCATCATCACTAAAAGGGCACATGTTGAAAACAATCAGTGAAATCATGCTATTTCTTTACACTGAAAGAAAAATACTGCCTCACACAACAGAGTAAAGTTTACTTTTCATTAGGGATTATTATTTCCTAAATAATTAAGGCTACAAAGAATCTTTTTAAAATACTATGTGACTTTCAAAAATCTACTGTCCCAGCTGGGAGACAAGGAATTGGAAGAGCAAAGTTGAAGGATCAGCTATGCTCCAGCGTAAGCTGAGCTTCACAGTGGCCCATGCTCAGAGAAACTATGGCCTCCCTTAAACCAGCATGCATTGAAAAGCAAATGACATCAAAAATCTGCTGTGGGTTTAAGAGAAACTTGACCAAGTTCAGATCCAGTAGTTTATTAATCCATATTGAAAGAGAGGCTAAGTCGGCTAATCAAAAGATTTTTCAATAATCCTTTAGTCTACATATTAAAAACCCAGAGAGAGTATCATGTCCATTCGGGGAGAGTCAAAATTATTTGGAGTGCCATATACAACTCAAACTGTCAAACAGGAAATATAATCAAGCTTTTATGTATATATGGAAATAAAACATTTACCAAAATTAAAAAAAACATGTATGCATGACCTTGGAAAACATATTAATGTGCATTTTAAAAATTATATTTAATGCTAAATTTTCTTAGCTATAATAAAGTACAAACCATTTTGCATTCAGTCTCATTAAAAGGTGGACAGACCATAGTGTAGTTAAGAATCATTGCCCCTTCATCAGTCTTAACACATTCAAATGTTGTACAATTATAGTGCCAGGTGCTCCCCTCCTAAAAATAAAAGAGAGAGATTCTGTTTGTTTATTAAAATCTGCCATATTTCATAAGCAGAATGTTTCCTATCTTACTGAATTAAAAGTCAAGATTTAGAGAGCTTCTTTTGACATAATATGTCTGTCTGGAGCTGTACCTAAACTTATCTAAGTACGTGGCAGGTGTGTGGGTATGTTTGGTTTCATACTAGAACTGAGATGTAAATGTGGAGCAAAACAATAGAGAGGAAAGAAGCAACTCAGCGTCTTTTTCTACTACAAAATTAATTATCTAATTTGGCCAAGTGTCAAAGGTCTTGCTCTAATATTCCCTCACTAATTATAAAACAACAAATCATATTAGTTAGTATGACTCCTCACTTGAGGCTGGTTTGTTTTTTCTTCTACTCCCTTATCAACAAAAAATTTAAAAATCTTTGGATGATCGTGATTATTCACCCATAGTTCTGGTTTTCTATACCTTCTGGTTATTTTAAGATGTATCCCTATTCTTTAACAAAATTTTAAGATAGTAACTGTTTATTTCACTCCTGATTTCAGAATTCCTATTTACAAATAAAATCAGCTGAAACTAATTATAATATAACTATTAGGCTGTAATTGTTAGTCTATATATTTTTTATAACCTGAATTTTAAAATGTTAGTCAAACTCTGACTTGAAGATTCCTTGTGGACCAGCAAAAATTCTGACAAGCTTCCTTTTCTGTGGATTCTATTTTAATTTATAAATGTCTTCAAGTCCTCTATGACCCTCAGCTGGAAAAGATCTACAAGTCCAGGTCTAAAAGAAGATAAAACATTCAAATCAAATATTAATTCTAATATTCAATTCAAATAGTATGTTCTAATTTATATGGAATCCAAAATTAATTGTTCCATGGGAATTAGATTTCTAGATAAATAAAACTTATCTTTGAAAGAGCCAAGAGTTATTA
Organism: Ovis canadensis; assembly: GCF_042477335.2. Classification (NCBI taxonomy): domain Eukaryota; kingdom Metazoa; phylum Chordata; class Mammalia; order Artiodactyla; family Bovidae; genus Ovis; species Ovis canadensis. The sequence continues at coordinate 122,066,907 of NC_091247.1, read as the reverse complement.
TAACAATCTCGATGAATATTTACCTATATTACTTGTGTTCACAATAAATATTCTAAACATAATTTAATCTTTTATTTAAATATCAGGATTATCACTGTGAATACTGATTATATACACCAATAGTTCCTGGATTATTGATATCTGTAGAGTTCATGTTGCTCTTTACTAAAATCCCCACATTACTATATATTTTCAAGTAACCTCTGATTCATTTTCTGTCACTGACACCTGTCTCATCATTTTTATAAGCTTGCTTTTTCAAGACTTCCTCTTTAAAAAATATAATATAAAGCAGAAATATTGCTATGATTAAACAGATAAATAATATCAACATTATTTAAATCAATAACACTATTTATACATAATTATAAAACAGACAACAAGCATATGTTACCTTGTTATAAAATAAGATAACTGTTAACTTTTTCTTACTTAGTAAAATGCACAGGATTGGAGAAATCTGTTTTTCTTTTGGGTATATAGTTAATTCCATTTCTACAATTAAGAATACAATTCTACAATTAAGAATACCATAAATAATACCTCCATATAATTAAACTATTAATGGAAAAAACTTAAGATTAGCAATAATAAATTGGGACTATCCTCAGGTAATGCAAATTATAATCAGAATTTGTGACCCTCCTAAATCTGATGACATCACCAATAATTGTATTAAAATTACATGGTTCCCTTCTTCTGTTCTAAAAAATGAGAAAGAGTAGGTCAGTCTGCAAACCTCCATAGAGTTATTATAAGATAATGGAAGAATTCTGAATAATTATTATATTGAGGAAGGATGTGATACAGCATTCATTATTCCTGAAATCTTCTTTTTAAAATTTTCAAATATTTTAAATCTTTTCTTATATTTACCCACTGAAGTCTTCAATACCTGAACTAATGAAGTACTAACATCTTGAGTTTCAGACTTGTTAAAATGCTTCATTTCAAATGAGTGAATAAAATAACACTCTTTTCTTTTGTTCTAATGATTAGAAATCAACATTTCTCAAAGCCCATTCCTAACATCTGGGAGAAAAGTAAGGATCTCTGATAAAACACGTTTGAGAAAGCAGTTAAATATGCTCCTTCGCCAAAGGAATCATGGACTTTAAAATGTTAACTGTGTCTTGTGTATTGCAAGTGTGCTGTACGTGGGTGTGCTTACTGTATGTGGAATACTGTGTGTGTGAGAGAGGTTTTTCAAATTTATGTGAACACCTTATTCAGAAAATAGCACAGAGAGCGACCCTCCAGAGGAATACATTTTAGGGATGAAGTAATTCATACCTCATATATAACTGTAGTTCCATTTTCCATTTGAAATTTGCAGGATATATTTTTGCAGGTACCACAACAATCATAATCACTTGGAGGTAGAGTATACACCTGGTGCTGTGCATAGTAATAATAATTTGAATTAGCCAAGAGCAGTACTGATATTTTTAATGAGTTAGTTCTGAAAGTGCTTCCCATTATAACGTATGCTCTCAGAGGGAGGGTCAAGAGGAAGAGGGCATATGCATACTATGGCTGATTCATGTTGATGTATGGCAGAAACCAACACAACATTGTAAAGTGATTATCCTACAATTAACAATAAATTTCAAAAATTATGCTCCCTTAGAATACCTGTCAGCATTTCTAAGGTTGAATTTGAGGCACATCAAATAATATAGCTGTATTAGAGGTGAAGTAGTTGTTAACCTTTACACCTAGCAGAAAAGATTCATCAAGCAGATGTAGAAAGCTCAGGTCAAACAAGCTGTATAGAAAATGCTGCTGCTACTGCTAAGTTGCTTCAGTCATGTCCGACTCTGTGCGACCCCACAGACGGCAGCCCACCAGGCTCTGCCATCCCTGGGATTCTCCAGGCAAGAACACTGGAGTGGGTTGCCATTTCCTTCTCCAGTGCATGAAAGTGAAAAGTGAAAGTGAAGTAACTTAGTTGTGTCAGACTCGTAGCGACCCCATGGACTGCAGCCCACCAGGCTCCTCCATCCATGGGATTTTTCCAGGCAAGAGTACTGGAGTGGGGTGCCATCGCCTTCTCCGTGTATAGAAAATAAGACTCCTGAAATTCAAGGTTATACACAAGAAAAGGATACTGTATTATATAGTTATACTATAAATTAGTAGATTATTAAAGCACTATTCAAGTGTATATTTTTAAATTATAGAGTATTTACTTGTTCAAATTCTACAGCTGCCATTTTAAGATTAATGAACTTGTACCAGAATGACTTAGAAAAAATACTTACAATATCACATTCTTTTGAACAATTCACCATTGTAAAGTTCAAAGTGTGGAAGCCTGTATGGTTATCTTTTTCTTCGAGACACTCTACCATGTAACAAAAATCCCCTTCCAAATACCTTATCATAGATTGGCCAGGATTCAATACTGATGTTTCTTGAAATACACACACATCATCTTTTTCTAAGAAAAAATTAAAAAGTCAACAAAAAGTACAATATTCAGGTTTTTTATTAATCAATCAATAGAACTTTTATTTAAGACTATGTTTTTATTACAATGTGTAATTTTTTTAAAACCAATAAAGATCTTTAACTTTATAGATTATAATAGCTCGAGTTCACTTAATAATGAATATGACATTTATTCCTTAACATACAGTAAGAAATTATAAACTTAACTACTATTTACTGTTTGAACTTTCTCTAAAAGCTATCATATATAGTAGATTCTAGAATTTTAGCTTAAAGTAATCATCAAGCTACTTGCTGTTCCCTCTTCTGGAAACATAACATGACAATTTGGGGGAATGGATATAAATGAAGGCAAAAATATAAATCAGTAACAGTAGGCCTCTTCATAAAGGTATTGTGTAACATTTCATGTTTGTTATTTTGAAAGAAAAATTTTCAATTTTATTGTGCTGCAAAATATATAAGTATATGTCATCCTTTATGATGAAGGTAGCTGATACATTGTGCTATCACATCTTTGAAAGTGGCTTTAGGTAGGCTGGAATAACTCTTTGCGCCTTGCCAATGCTGGATTTAATTCTTCTCTCATATAAAAATACCAGAGTTTCAAGATATTGAACAACTGTTTGTTTTCTATTAACCTACTTCTATGAAGATTTGTTATTTCATAGAAAAATCAACCTTATGCCATATGGTGTTAACATCAATAATTATAAAAGAGTGAACAAAAATCTCTTACTTTTAGATGTTATCTATTTTTAAATTAAATTAGATACACAAAAAAGAACCTTGGCATTAACTTTAAATTCTGTGAAGCCTTTGAAAAAGAATCATTTTTATGTTTTGTTATGAAGTTTCTGAGCAACTTCACTTATGAAGTTTCTCAGAACATTTAGGAATATTACACAAGAGGAAATAAAAAAATAAAAAGTACACTTTTTATACTAAAAAACTGGCAAATGGCTTAAAATGTATAATATAGTCTCAAAAATAATTTTTAATTTTTTAAAAATTAATTTAATTTAATTTTTAATAGTGAATAACATATACCAATAATATGATTATCACTTAAAAGTTTCAAAGACATAGTTACCACAGATATACTGTACACATCCACAGTCACTCTGAAAGTTGTAGTCTATCGCAGTAAATTCTCCCTATTAGAAAGATATTATTATTATATGACTTACCAACATAGTTTATTGTATTACCATTGAAAAAAATACACACTATAATATCTAATAAGTATCCTATCCCACAACCACATAGCAACTTCATAGTAAATATTTGATAGGGAACAAGCTTTGATTAACCCAGCAGTCATTTAATTAGTAGCCTAAGGAAAAAACTCACAATAAGCAATATGATCATAGACCAGACAGTCTGTCTAAACTTTAATTTCTTATCTATTAAATGAGTGAAGATGGATAAGATGATCTTTATGGACTGTCCTAACTTTAAAATTATGCTGTTTGACTCCGAGCTTCTAGTGGGCAATTCAAGATAAAGAGAATGCTTGCTAATCCTAGAAACCTCTCTTGAGGAAAATGTTCTTGATCTGTTCTATAGAGGTGGTCCAGAACTGTGATGTATGCACAGAGCAACGCTGCTATAGCGTATAAAACAAGAGCAGAAGAGTGAACGATTAATATCACAGGCTCAGGAACAATACTGCCCTTCTGCCAATCTTGCTCTGCTACTTGCTAGCTGTGTGATCTAGGGCAGGTTACTTAACCAGTCTGCTCCTCACCTTCCTCATTTACAAAATGGTGATAATAATACTATCTGCCTCTTAGAAATGTTGAAAGAAACAAATGGATCAGTATATATAAGGGCTTCAAATAAGCTGATGTACAGAAAGTGCTATAATCTTGCTCTCTCTCTCTGCTCTGCTCTCTGCTCAGTTGTGTGTGACTCTTTGCAACCCCATGGACTACAGCCTGCCAGGCTCCTCTGTCCATGACATTTTCCAGGCAAGGTAGTAGGTAAATTGCTGTCACAACCAATGCTTAAACTTTTTAGTAGGAAAATTGTATTGGTTCTTCTCAAGTAGGACTCAGGCCTAAAGCTTCAAGAATTGTATTTTAGACATCAACTTTTCCTGGGTATCTTTAATTTTCATATGATAGTAATAAACACTAATTTGATTATCAACGCAAAAAATAATTCAGATAAATTCATAGTAATATATAAAAGGCACTTCTTCCATAATTAGTAATATTCTACTTTTTATAGTGCCTTATGGGTTGCAATGGAGAAGGCAATGGCACCCCACTCCAGCACTCTTGCCTGGAAAAATCCCATGGACAGAGGAGCCTGGTGGGCCACAGTCCATGGGGTCACTAAGAGTTGGACATGACTGAGCAACTTCCCTTTCACTTTTCACTTTCATGCATTGGAGAAGGAAATGGCAACCCACTCCAGTGTTCTTGCCTGGAGAATCCCAGGGACGGGGGAGCCTGGTGGGCTGCCGTCTATGGGGTTGCACAGAGTCAGACACGACTGAAGCGACTTAGCAGCAGCAGCAGCATGGGTTGCAAAGTAATTTCATAAACATTAACACATTTGATGTTTTATGGCTTTTAGTCATTATACAATTCCAGTGGGACTGGAAATAAAATATTAGAAATATAGAGTTTAAAATAGTAATAAATCAAGCTCTCCCACTGCGTAAACTATTCCAAAAGATTAGATAAGGAAGTAGGCTCTCACTAACTCTTTTAAGTCACTTAGCTGTTTTTCAATAGTTAGAGCACAATGCCCACAGTGTCCTCTCAAGCTTAGGCTTAAATCTTTTCATCTTCCTTCCTAACTTGTTTCCTCTGAGATCTTACTCATGGATTTAGTTACACTTTTATTCTCATAAGTACCCAATGTCAATCAGATGAAATAGCTCCTTGATTGTTCTACCAATACTTAATATTAATCAAATATGATGGTATTTTGTTTTTATTCTCAAGCAAGCATCCCTCCCCTTTACAGTCAGTAGCAAAATCACCTCAAAATGTTCCCACTTTTTAGCTATTACAAATAGTGCTGCTATGAACATTCAAATTTGCGGGGACGTATGTTTTCATTTCTCATGGATATATACGTAGGAGTGGAATTGCTGAGTCATATGGTGACTATATATTTAACCTTTTGAGTAAGTACCAGGCTGTCTTCCAAAGCAGCTAGTTTTGTATTCCCACAGCAGAGCATAAGGGTTCCAATTTCTTCACATCCTTGCCAACGTGTATTAATATCTGTCTTTTCAGTGAGTGTGAAGTGATCTTTCACTGTAGTTCTGATTTGCATTTGAAAAAGTGAAAGAGTTAGTGACTCAGTCATGTCCGACTCTTCGTGACTCCATGGACTGAACTGCAAGCCTCCTCTGTCCAAGGAATTCTCCAGGCAAGAGTACTGGAGTGGGTAGCCACCCCCTTCTCCAAGGGATCTTTCTGACTCAGGGATCAAAGTCAGTCCACATTACAGGCAGATTCTTTACCATCTGAGTTACTAACTAATAGCTAGTGATGTAAAGGAACTCTTCAAACGCTATTGTCCACAGCATATTTGGACAAATGTCTGGTTATATCCACAAAATGGAATATTATTTAAGAATAAAAGAGGAAATGAAGTACTGATACATGCTACAACACAGATGAATCTTGACAACCTAATGCTAAGTGAAAGGAATCACAAAAGACCACACATTATATGATTTCACTTACATGAAATATTAAGAATAAGAAAATCTATAGAGATAGAGAGGATATTGTAATTTCCTAGGTCAAGGGAGTTTTGAGGGACACAGTAACTCCTAAGAGGTACAGAGTTTCTTGGGGCAGAGGGTAATACACTTTTTCTAAAATTGATTGTGCTGATGGTTGCACAATCTGTAAGCAAAATAAAAACCATTTAATTTCACACTCTAAATGGCTGAATTGTGTGGTATGTGAATAATATTTCAATAAAGCTGTTGCTAAAAAAGAAATATATTATTAAATATTTGTTTTAGTGTCTAAGACAATGTACTTTTTATAAAAACACTGTGGTCTGTAGCCTGCCATGCTCCTTTGTCCATGGGATTCTCTAGGTGAGAATACTGGAGTGGGTTGCCATTTCCTTCTCCAGGGGATCTTCATGACCCAGGAATTGAACAGGGGTCTCCTGCATTGCAGGCAGATTCTTTATTGACTGAGCTATGAGGGAAGCCCAAACATGTCTTCTTTGATAGATAAGGCAAAAAATATATTATCTTTCTCAAGTCTTAGAGGCATATCATAGAGGCAAATATTCAAAGGGAAAAAAAAAAGACTTGCAAAGTGTCATATCCAATGATTATCCATATACTAAGTGTCCATCTGAAATAGTTAAAAAAGTGATACCAGAGTTATAATTATTGTTTCTGTAAGTTAAATCTGTGTAATTCCTAAAAGATATGCATGTTCAGAGATAACTCCTAAGAAGGTACAGACAGCTAGTTACCTATTTATACCTCCTCCTCCTCTGCAACAAATGCATTGTTAGTACACTTTCTTAAGGAATCACTGGGAACACTTTCAATATTGAGATAATATATTTTCAATATTCTGCTTCATTTTAGACCAGTGAACTTATATAGGTATAAGACTATATCTATATAAGGTAGATATGACTAAATCTATCGAAGGTAGATTTAGTCACCAATGGAAAAAATAACATCGTGTGATCATTTACCAAGAACCAGACATTCTGGAATGTGACATCAAGTGGGCCTTAGAAAGCATCACTATGAACAAAGCTAGTGGAGGTGATGGAATTCCAACTGAGCTATTTCAAATCCTAAAAGATGATGCTGTTAAAGTGCTGCCATCAATATGCCAGCAAAACTGGAAAACTCAGCAGTAGCCACAGGACTAGAAAGGGGCAGTTTTCATTCCAATCCCAAAGAAAGGCAATGCCAAAGAATGCTCAAACTACCACACAATTGCACTCATCTCACATACTAGCAAAGTAATGCTCAAAATTCTCCAAGCCAGGCTTCAACAGTATGTGAACCGTGAACTACCAGATATTCAAGCTGGATTTAGAAAAGGCAGAGGAACCAAAGATCAAATTGCCAACATCCGTTGGATCATCGAAAAAGCGAGGGAGTTCCAGAAAAACATCTACTTTTGCTTTACTGAATATGCCAAAGCCTTTGACTGTGTGGATCACAACAAACAAAAAATTTTTTAAGAGATGGGAATACCAGATCACCTTACCTGCCTCCTGAGAAATCTGTATGCAGGTCAAGAAGCAACAGTTAGAATTAGACATGGAACAACAGACTGTTTCCAAATAGGAAAAGGAGTACGTCAAGGCTGTATATTGTCACCCTGCTTATTTAACTTCTATGCAGAGTACATCATGAGAAACACTGTGCTGGATGAAGTGCAAGCTGGAATCAAGATTGCTGGGAGAAATATCAATTACCTCAGATATGCAGATGACACCACACTTACAGCAGAAAATGAAGAACTAAACAGCCTCTTGATGAAAGTGAGAGAGGAGAGTGAAAAAAATTGGCTTAAAACTCAGCATTCAGAAAACGAAGATCACGGCATCTGGTTCCATCACTTCATGGCAAATAGATGGGGAAACAAGGAAAAGAGTGTCAGAGTTTATTTTCTTGGGCTCCAAAGCCACTGCAGATGGTGACTGCAGCCATGAAATTAAAAGATGCTTGCACCTTGGAAGAAAAGCTATGACCAGCCTAGACAGCATATTAAGAAGCAGAGACATTACTTTGCCAACAAATGTCCATCTAGTCAAAGCTATGGTTTTTCCAGTAGTCATGTATGGATGTGAGAGTTGGACTATAAAGAAAGCTGAACATCAAAGAATTGATGCTTTTGAACTGTGGTGTTGGAGAAGACTCTTGAGAGTCCCTTGGACTGCAAGGAGATCCAACCAGTCCATCCTAAAGGAAATCAATCCTGAGTATTCACTGGAAGGACTGATACTGAAGGTGAAAGCCCAAATCTTTGGCCACCTGATGCAGAGAACTGACTCAATGGAAAAGACCCTGATGCTGGGAAAGATTGAAGGTGGCAGGAGAAGGGGAAGATGGATGATGAGATTGTTGGATGGCATCACTGACTCAATGGACATGAGTTCGTGTAAGCTCCGGGAGTTGGTAATAGACAGGGAAGCCTGGTGTGCTGTAGTCCATGGGGTGGCAAAGAGTCAGACACAACTGAGCGACTGAACTGAACTGAACTTCCTATCTCTAGCAAAATATGAAATGTTGACTGCTCCCTATATCAAAGCAGATTTCTTTTAATTTACTTAATTAAAACTTACAGAGAATAAATCTATTTACCCTGAGAAGAAATCAGAAATGAAAGAAATAAAGGAACAAAAAATTGATTTATGTTATATTAAAACTTCAGTCAAAATATGTGCTCTTACCATTTCACAAGTTGGCATAACAAGATTTTCACAGCTACATTCTAAAAGGCAAAAATCGACATATTTATATTGATCATTATATGCTAATACAATGTAATAAGACTTTAAAATATAAAAATTAGTTACCACAATGCCATGTTGGACAACATTGACCAGATACATTTTCTTTCACAAGATTCATATCTTCTGCACAGTTGAATAGAGGCATAGGACAAAGATTTGGCTCACACACTAAATTAAAAAAATAACATGAGTAAAGATTAACTTTGTTTAATTGCTGGTTTTCACTAGCTATCATTCACTGCCATTACTGATATATTGGGATCTCCCCAGAGCTGACCACCCACCACCCAATTGCAATGTGTCGATAAAGACAGAACAGAGGATTCACAAGCAGATAGTAGTACAGCTAGGACATGCTCTTTTGGTCAAGAGCCCTGAGAAATGGCAGGGGGGCAAGAAGAGAACTGAAGTGAAAAGGGTATGGAATCACTTGGAAATCTAGAAAGTCTAGGATGAGGAGAAATGTCATAGCTAATCTTTTTTGGGAAGGTAACAAAATTGTCCAAGAAGCACTCTATATTTAATATGCTAGAAATCAACTAACGTCTGACATAACCATACGACTAACACGCACTGGCCTGAGGCTTCCCTGGTGATCCGTGGTTTAGAATCTGCCTGACAATGCAGGGGTTTGATGCCTGGTCTGAGAAGATCCCATATGCCCTTGGGCAACTAAGCCTGAGTGTCACAACTACTGAGCCCACAATCGAGAGCCCATGTGCCACAACACATGTAGCCTGCATGCCTACGGTCCATGGTAACAGGATAAGGCACCCCGATGGGAGGCCTGAGCACTGCAGTGAAGGGCAGCCCTTGCTTGCCACAACTAGAGAAAGCCCACAGGCAGCAATGAAGACCAAGGGCAGCCAAGACTAAACCAAATAAATAAAAATTAGCCTTAAAAAATTTTAAAAAGAGGTGCTGGACTTCTTAAATGCCAAACATAACTAAATATTTGTAATTAATTAAAGTATATTTACCACAGTAATACTGAGGACAACAGAAGTGTGTAGTATTAAGATCCACAGTGAGAAATTCTCCGTCAGTACACAGTGGAAAAGGTTCAGTACATGGTTTGCACACTAAAGATGAAACAAAAAGGCAAAGTCATGGTTGAGCTAAAAACAAACTAGTTATAAGTTCAAATGTTTGTACACATATAAAATCAAAATAAAATACATTATATAAAACAAAACAGGAAACAAGGAAAATAAGGATTTAAAAAACAGATCTCTTTATTTGGTCATAAAAACAATATTATCTGAATGTATTATTTTATACTTTCCCAAGCACAGTGATATAAAAGAACCATCTTACCAGAAGTATAGGACATTGAGATTTCAGGAGTTATTTGTTCTCAAAATGCCACTGATTTACTTAAATTTTCTTAATTCACTACTCTTGATTACTCCAATTTATGGATGAACAATATAGTAGGCACATATTCTTCTGAACTCTTAGTATCCTTCTTCCAACTTTGATAATAACTCTCAATGAATTTGACGAAATGCCCCACCCACAGTCTTGGAGTGACTCTTAATAAAGGTGCCTCACACTTATCAGTCTTTGTGTAGGAAAAGCCCACTTTACATGAGTCAGAATATCTTTCTATAGCATTTGAGTCATAGAAGCACATTGAGACAGGACATAAATGGATGTGGCTGACTCAATCATTGGTGACTGCCACCTAGAGAAGCTGGTTTCTCTCCTTCCCAGAGTTTGGCTGTTCTGCTTCATCTCAATCCTACAAAATCTTGATCCCCCAATTCTCCCAATAATTGGTTATGTATAGGCTATGAAGAAAAGGCAATGGCACCCCACTCCAGTACTCTTGCCTGGAGAATCCCATGGATGGAGGAGCCTGGTAGGCTACAGTCCAGGGGGTCGCTAAGGGTCGGACATGACTGAGCAATTTCACTTTCACTTTTCACTTTCATGCGTTGGAGAAGGAAATGGCAACCCACTCCAGTGTTTTTGCCTGGAGAATCCCAGGGACAGGGGGAACCTGGTGAGCTGCCATCTATGGGGTCGTACAGAGTCGGACACAACTAAAGCGACTTAGCAGCAGCAGCAGCAGCAGCAGCAGGCTATGCAGAATCAATCAGTTGTTGCCATTGCAGTCAAAGACACTTAAATTATACACAAAGAAGTGCTATGATCCACATGGGTTTATCTGAAACCTACATTCATCACCAGTCTTTGATATGATAATTCCCCAACGGAATGGTAAAGAGAGAACTGTTTATTTTTGAAAGTCCAGTTCACCAGACAGAATATACAGCACCAAATACTGTCATTTTCTAGACACCTTTCGTTTCTTTTTCGAGATCATTGTGCTTACACATCCCGTACATATCCTATATAGCAGATGAAGTTTTAAAGAGTTACTCTGCTTAGTAGAGCCCTTTATTCACTTAGTTCTTCAGGAAAGTCAGGACTAAATTTTTTCTCTGAAAAGAACTATGTGCTAGCTTTATTTTTTAATTGATTATAATATCTTTGATTAGGTGTTGACTTATATACATAGTCTCTGTCAATAGGGGAAAGTAGTACCAATTGTAATAAATGTCAATAATCATTTAAAATGCTATATCCTTTTTTTTCCCTACCACTCTAATTTAGTTGAATTTTATGATATATTGGCAGAATATTGGTTACTATGAGTTCCATGAAATTCACACCAAATAAGAGATTTTCCTTTGATCTTTCCTCTTCTTCCAAGAAACCATCTCACAAAACACTTACCACAGAGAGGAGAAAAGCAGCAAGTCTCCTCCTCTTGAACCTGAATCACGAATTGATCTTCTCTGCATTCTGGTATTGAAATCTGGGGGCATTTGAATGGGTCACATTCTGCAAAAACACAAAGATATTTGGAAATTTATATAGAGTAAGATGAATAAATGAAATAGTGTGGTTCATTTCTCTTTGAATTGAGTAATAATTAGTTCAAATAAAAATCTTAATCTTTGAAGAAATATATAGGCAATAGCAGGTTATTAATATTAAAAATAAGTATTTTACATAAAACTATATGTAAATAGACATTTAAAATATATATATACTTTATCTTAATCATATATACATGATTCATCACTGGTCATAGCAAACACCCTCTTCCAACAACACAAGAGAAGACTCTACACATGGACATCACCAGATGGTCAACACTGATATCAGATTGATTATATTCTTCACAGCCAAAGATGGAGAGGCTCTATACAGTCAACAAAAATAAGACCAGGAGCTGACTGTGGCTCAGATCATGAATACCTTATTACCAAATTCAGACTTACATTGAAGAAAGTAGGGAAAACCATTAGACCATTCAGGTATGACCTAAAAAGTGAGAAACAGATTTAAGGGCCTAGATCTGATAGATAGAGTGCCTGATAAACTATGGAATGAGGTTCGTGACATTGTACAGGAGACAGGGATCAAGACCATCCCCATGGAAAAGAAATGCAAAAAAGCAAAATGGCTGTTGGGGGAGGCCTTACAAATAGCTGTGAAAAGAAGAGAAGCAAAAAGCAAAGGAGAAAAGGAAAGATATAAGCATCTGAGGCAGAGTTCCAAAGAATAGCAAGGAGAGATAAGAAAGCCTTTTCAGTGATCAATGCAAAGAAATAGAGGAAAACAACAGAATGGGAAAAACTAGAGATCTCTTCAAGAAAATGACAGATACCAAGGGAACATTTCATGCAAAGATGGGCTCAATAAAAGACAGAAATGGTATGAACCTAACAGAAGCAGAAGATATTAAGAAGAGGTGGCAAGAATACACAGAAGAAATGTACAAAAAAGATCTTCACGACCCAGATAATCATGATGGTATGACCACTCATCTAGAGCCAGACATCCTGGAATGTGAAGTCAAGTGGGCCTTAGAAAGCATCATTATGAACAAAGCTAGTGGAGGTGATGGAATTAAAGTTGAGCTACTTCAAATCCTGAAAGATGATGCTGTGAAAGTGCTGCACTCAATATGCCAGCAAATTTGGAAAACTCAGCAGTGGCCACAGGACTGGAAAAGGTCAGTTTTCATTCCAGTTCCAAAGAAAGGCAATGCCAAAGAATGCTCAAACTACCACACAATTGCACTCATCTCACATGCTAGTAAAGTAATGCTCAAAGTTCTCCAAGCCAGGCTTCAGCAATACGTGAACTGTGAATTTCCTGATGTTCAAGCTGGTTTTAGAAAAGGCAGAGGAACCAGAGATCAAGTTGCCATCATCTGCTGGATCATCAAAAAAGCAAGAGAGTTCCAGAAAAACATCTACTTCTGCTTTATTGACTATACCAAAGCCTCTGACTGTGTGGATCACAATAAACTGTGGAAAATTCTGAGAGAGATGGGAATACCAGGCCACCTGACCTGCCTCTTGAGAAATCTGTATGCAGGTCAGAAAGCAACAGTTAGAATTGGACATGGAACAACAGACTGGTTCCACATAGGAAAAGGAGTACATTAAGGCTGTATATTGTCACCCTGCTTATTTAACTTCTATGCAGAGTACATCATGAGAAACGCTGGGCTGGAAGAAACACGGGCTGGAAGAAACACAAGCTGGAATCAAGATTGCCGGGAGAAATATCAATAACCTCAGATATGCACATGACACCACCCTTATGGAAGAAAGTGAGGAGGAACTAAAGAGCCTCTTGATGAAAGTGAAAGAGGAGAGTGAAAAAGTTGGCTTAAAGCTCAACATTCAGAAAACGAAGATTATGGCATCCGGTCCCATCACTTCATGGGAAATAGATGGGGAAACAGTGGAAACAGTGTCAGACTTTACTTTTTTGGGCTCCAAAATTACTGCAGATGGTGACTGTAGCCATGAAATTAAAAGATGCTTACTCCTTGGAAGAAAAGTTATGACCAACCTAGATAGCATATTCAAAAGCAGGGACATTACTTTGCTGACTAAGGTCCATCTAGTCAAGGCTACTGTTTTTCCAGTGGTCATGTATGGATGTGAGAGTTGGACTGTGAAGAAAGCTGAGCGCCGAAGAATTGATGCTTTTGAACTGTGGTGTTGGGGAAGACTCTTGAGAGTCCCTTGGACTGCAAGGAGATCCAACCAGTCCATTCTGAAGGAGATCAGCCCTGGGATTTCTTTGGAAGGAAGGATGCTAAAGCTGAAACTCTGGTACTTTGGCCACCTCATGCGAAGAGTTGACTCATTGGAAAAGACTTTGATGCTGGGAGGGATTGGGGGCGGGAGAAGAAGGGGACGACAGAGGATGAGATGGCTGGATGGCATCACTGACTCAATGGACACGAGTCTGAGTGAACTCCGAGGGTTGGTGATGGACAGGGAGGCCTGGCGTGCTGTGATTCATGGGGTCGCAAAGAGTCGGACACAACTGAGCGACTGAACTGACTGAACTGACATGATTAATCACCTATATGCATGTATGTATTTGCATATATATGTATATAAACTGCTATAAAATCTCAGCAAAAATATATAAGAAATAGATTTTTATATTTAAAACATATAAATGTATACACTTAAAATACATATTTCTACTAAAATTAAGATCATTAAAGTGAACTAATTATATATACATATAATCTATATAATAAATATAATTAAAGTTCATATATATACATATTTACAAAGAAGTCATAGGTTTAAAAGAAAAACTACCTTTAGCAAGACAGTTCTGCAAACAATCTGTTTGATAAATTTTTTTGTAGACACAAAAATGAGAATCTAATCTACTACTCTGAATGAACAATGAATCTCACTTTTCCTAGTTCATTACTCACCACAGTGGTACTGTGGACAGCAAGAAAAGGGGCTATGCCCAACAACCAGTTTTTGACTGTTTGTACATGTTGGAATGGCAGTTTCACACAAAGTCATGTCACATCCTGGAAATAATCAGAAATATTAAAAAACTGTGTACGCAGCTAAAATCCTGAGGTTCTAACTTAAAGAAGGAAAAGGATTCTCAATATGCATGTTTTTACACTGCAATTACAGACCCTTTATCTTGTCATGTCTTTCAGAATGTTATTAATTATAATAGCTAGAGTTTTGCATGTCTGTCTGCAAAATCAACAAAACTATAATGAGGTGAAAGTTGCTTTGAGAAAGTGTAAGTGACATTCATGGCAATAGTTACTTTAACCCGGTACATTTTTTTTTAACACCAAGCATCATACATGCCCTGTTTTTTCTCAAAGAATATCAACATATTTGGTGGCATTAATAGACTGTAAGGCTTCAGCCTGCATACATACTGCAAACTTCCTTT
Source organism: Ovis canadensis (assembly GCF_042477335.2). Lineage (NCBI taxonomy): Eukaryota > Metazoa > Chordata > Mammalia > Artiodactyla > Bovidae > Ovis > Ovis canadensis. The sequence goes on along the minus strand of NC_091247.1, from coordinate 122,051,706 downwards.
GAACAGCAGGTCCACCTATCAACGAAGCCCAGGACAACTTCAGCTTCTCGTTCACAAATTGGCGAGGGCTGTTCATCACAGTCAGGTTCTATGGGGATAATGCTTCCATTCGTGAAACATTTGTACAGGGCACATTCGTCAATGCCCCCATTCCAAACTTCACCAGCAGTTCGAGGCTGGTCTTCACGATCAGTGCATGCTTAAAAAGACAGTCAATGTTATATCACTTAGAACTTGGGTATGAAAATAAATCAAGCTGCGATGTTTTGATTTCAGACTGTGACTTGGTCCAGGGGCACAGATAACTTGTCGTGTTATCTACTTTTTTGCAGCTTCTTCTTTTTGTTCATCAACTACTAGCTTACATTTTTTCTTTAATGAACTTTTTGTAGTCCATGGAAAATATTTTTCCCTTCTACAACTAACTGTCTGTAAATTTGCATGACCTCTTCTATAAATAAGATGATCTAATTATTTTGTATTCATTTTAAGTCTTGCTAGTATAATTTATTTAGCTTAAACAAACTCAGTAACATAAATTTAAATTAGTTTTAAAATATTAACTACAAAAACTTAGTAGTATTAGAAAACAAGGTAGTCTCTACCTCACATTAACATGTTTGTCATAGCAAAATTCAAAAGATCCCAGCTTTAAAATCTAAATGTGAAAAGTAGGCAGTCAAGCAAATATTGTCTAATGACTCTGTTCATTTTATTATGAACATTTTACTTAATGACAAATATAGCCCTCTAGTAGTTCTTTAAGGATAATAAGGATAAATGAAGTGACCACCATATTCCAAGCTTCCAATGGACTTTTCTTTATTTACTACTAAACCAATCTCTCAGGTCCCTAAAAAAATATATAAGCATGTCTGTGTATTCTCAAATCCTTCCACAAATATTTTCTCAATGGCAGATTGTTTCTGAAACTATATATGCATTTTGCTTCTACTTGCCTTCCCCTTTAATTATTATCTTTAGTTTTGACCATAACAAAAATCCTTGTGATAGATAAAAAGTGTTGTATAGCAATTTTCTCAATTTTGCACTTTTTCAAATCCACAACCACATGGAGACTATGTGTCAAAATGGGTTGAAAATGAAAGCAGAAATACTCGATGTTTTCTGCCAGATACTAACACTTTCTGAAACTTCTTGAGTGCTTATTTTTCTCTAGGCACTTTTGCAAAATTTTCTGTTTTTTTGTGTATCCTCACACTAACCTTGTGTTATAAGTCCTATTACTTTCCACATTTTGCAGATGTACAATTTCAGGCTCATGTAAAGCAGAATCATTAACACACGAAATAACTGGAATTTCAATTCAGTCCACATACTATTCTCTTCATTCTTAATTTGCCACATCCTTTTCCAGTTATTATAGGCATAAGTAGAAATAAAACATATTACCACTGAAGCCCCCAATTTTGGCAACTTTGATTGGAATCATATTACAATCGAACAACATACTTGTTTCCTTTCCAACACTTAGGCGAACTTTGATTAATCCTTTCAGCACATTTCTCCAAGATTTAAAAAAAGTCTTATTTGTTTATTTCCTGGGTCCCCACGGTGTTGTTTTTGCTTTTCTGCTTACCACATTCTTTCTCTGGAATACATCGAGCTGAATCTGGCCTGTGAAGAACGGTTCCATTTTTGCACACACAGTCTTCTCTTAAATTCAAACATGAAGAATGCCCATAGAACCATCTGTTCAGACATGTTCTTGCTTCACAAGGTCGCACACAGGGTTGATATTCCTTCCCCTCTGGACAAGTCAGAGCTGTGAATAATCGAGGACAGAATTTGCTAATGATAAAAGTGACCTACTTGAATTCTAGTAAGAGGAAGAAATGTCAGTTTTCTCTCTGAAAGTAAATTTTTGCACACTTTCAGCCTCTTCCAAATCCATTTTTCAGTATTATGTAACCATAAATTAGAAACAAAACAATCAATGAGTGTTTTCGAGCATCTTCCAGGTGTCCAGCTAGTATTATGTTACAGTAGGGAAAGTTCATCTGACTTATATCAAATAAATACTACCAACAGGCAGCCCAAGTTTGGTTGGCATAAATATAGAGTCAACTATTATGAAGTTACTGCTCTGTGCAGTGGGAGGAGATCCAACAATCCACTCGGAATAAGCACAGAAATATGTTTTAACTATGCAACTCAACCAAGTCCTAAAAAAGAAAAATGCCACATATTTAGGCTTAATCCTTCACTGTCAAAAGAAATTACTGTTGCTGAGCAGTTTCTAAATGATGTTTCAGAGAATTCATGTTGCTTTTACATGACCTTAAAAAGTCATACTCACCAAAAAATGAACATGCAGATGGCGGGGGTGTAAACCAGTAAGATATTAGCGGAGAAAAAATTCACAATCTAGTGATATTGAAGATGTCATAAGTTCCCAATGAATCAAGCAACCCCACTCTTGAATAGTCATTACCTCTGGGGGGAAATACCCTGATCCTGGGGAAAACTGAAGGCAGGAGGAGAAGGGGACGACAGAGGACAAGATGGTTGGACGGCATCACCAACGGGATGGACATGAGTTTGAGCAAGCTCCTGGAGTTGGTGACGGACAGGGAAGCCTGCTGTGCTGCAGTCCAGGGGGTCACAAAGAGTCAGACGTGACTGAGCAACTGAACTACAACAGCTGGGGCTGTGGGGAGAGAAGAGGCCTGGAGCGAGCACACCAGGAGCTGCTTTATTTCCCAAGTGGAGTCATGTAACTAGAGTCTCCAATATATTATTTTTCTATGTATTTTATTCTACTTGGGGAGGCAGGAGATGACAGTGTTTCACTGTTGAGTATGGTGCTGGCTGTAGTTTTATCAAATATGGTCTTTATTATGTTGAGCTATGTTCCCTCTGTACTTGTTGAGAGAGTTTTATCATCAGTGGATGTTGAATTTTGTCAAAAGTTCTTTTTTTTTTAAGCTATTGAGATGATTTTTACTCTTCAGTTGGGTAATGGCTTATCACAATGATTGATTGCAGATACTGAGCCATCACTGGCATCCCTAGCGGTAAATCCCTTCATCAGAATGCATGATTCTTTTAACGTTTTGTTGAATTCAGTTTGCTACTGTTTTGTTGCGGGCTTTTGTATCTACGTTCATCAGTGATACTGACCTGTAATTTTCTTTTCTTTGGTGTCTTTTTCTGGTTTTTGTTATCAGGGCACACTTCTCTCTGGTCTTTAGAGCTCTAGGAGTGCCCCCTACATAACCTGTGTGCACGCCTCAGCTGTGGCAGCGCCAACTACTGTGGGTGCCCTGGTAGGCCAGGCTGGCCCTTGGCCAGGAGGCTGCAATGCCACAGTGTCTGGGGGACACTGGAGGCTGGGGCAGGCTTTCTGCATGGCTGTCTGCAGATCCTGAAAGGCTTGAAGCTGGGTCTGGCTCACTGGAGGGCAGATAAGCTTTTGGAACTAACAGACGAGGGGAGGATTCCAAAAGAGTCTTTTGCCAGCGCCAGTGTGATCACAGAATCAGCTCCCAAAATGGATGCTCTCCGCATCTCCACCCCCAGGGGAGTCCTAGGTGCCTCCTGCCTCTCCTGGAGGCTCTCCAACATCAGCAAGTCATTCCTCCCCAGGGTCCTTTCAGACTACTTCCTCTGCTCTGGGACTGGGAGCACAGCCGATTTTGTGCATTTCCTTTAAGGGCAGAGTCTCTATTTCCTATAGCTCTCCAGCTTTCTCAAGCATCAGCCTTACTGGTTTTCAAAGCCAGAAGTTCTGGGGACTCGTCTTCCTGGTGCAGAACCTCTAGGCTGGGAAGGCCAGTGTGGGGCTTTAGCCTTCTCACCTCCTAGGAAGGAGGTCTACAGTTGTGTATTCCTTCTGTGTGAGGGTCACAGACCAAGGGGTGTGGGTCCTGACTATACTGTATCTCTGCCTCTCCCACCCATTCTGGTGTCGCTCTTCTCTCTTTATCTGCGAAATATCTTTTCTGCTAGTCTTCAGATCAGTTGCATAGATAGTTCATTTGTAAGTAACTGTAATTTTGATATGTCTGTTGGAGGAGGGGAATTCAGGATCTTGCTACTCCACCTTCTTGACTCTCCCTCTTACTTTAAATTTATACCAGGATAAAAACAGAAGTTGCTTAAGGGGGAGCTATGACCTCTAACTATAGGTTACATTTACATTCATTTTATTCTTACAAAATCATTTTGTGATAAAAGTAAAAAGAAAGATGTGAATGTAAAAAAAAACTGAAATATTGGATTGTTGGAAAATATAGTTTGCAGTGTACTACTTACAGCAGTAATCAGGTGTTCTCCATGGAATACAAATGTCAAACTTGTTGCATACAGCCACATATGCAGAAAGGGCATCACATTCATAGTTCCAAAAATAGGTATAATTGATCCACATCTTTTCACAGAAGTCTTGTGGCGAAACCTAGAGACACATTGTGCCCTGGGATAAGTTATGTTATTTTATGTATCTGATGACCTAAATCAAAACCCTTATGATTATACAGTGACAGTGACAAATAGATTCAAGGGATTATAGCTGATAGACAGAGTGCCTGAAGAACTATGGACAGAGGTTCATGACATTGTACATGAGGTAGTGATCAACACCATCCCCAAGAAAAAGAAATGCAAAAAGTAAAATGGTATACTGAGGAGGCTTTACAAATAGCTCAGAAAAGAAGAAAAGCTAAAGGCAAAAGAGAAAAGGAAAGATACACCCATTTGAATGAAGAGTTCCAAAGAATAGCAAAGAGAGAAAAGAAAACCTTCCTCAGAGCTCAATGCAAAGAAATAGAGGAAAACAATAAAGTGGGAAAGACTAGAGATCTCTTCAAGAAAATTAGAGACACCAAGGGAACATTTCATGCAAAGATGGGCTCAATAAAGAACTGAAATTGTATGAGCCAAACAGAAGCAGAAGATATTAAGAAGAGGTGGCAAGAACACACAGAAGAACTATACAAAAAAGATCTTTATGACCCAGATAACCATGATGGTGCGATCACTCACCTAGAGCCAGACATCCTGGAATGTAAAGTCAAGTGGGCCTTAGGAAGCATCACTATGAACAAAGCTAGTGGAGGTGATGGAATTACAGTTGAGCTACTTCAAATCCTGAAAGATGATGCTGTGAAAGTGCTACACTCAATATGCCAACAAATTTGGAAAACTCAGCAGTGGCCACAAGACTGGAAAAGGTCAGCTTTCATTCCAATCCCAAAGAAAGGCAATGCCAAAGAATGCTCAAACTACCACACAATTGCGCTCATCTCACACACTAGCAAAGTAATGCTCAAAATTCTCCAAGCCAGGCTTCAACATTACATGAACCGTGAACTTCGAGATGTTCAAGCTGGATTTAGAAAACGCAGAGGAACCAGAGATCAAATTGCCAACCTCTGTTGGATCATCAAAAACACAAGAGAGTTCCAGAAAAGCATCTACTTCTGCTGTATTAATTATGCCAAAGCCTTGACTGTGTGGATCACAACAAACTGTGGAAAATTCTGAAAGAGATGAGAATACCAGACCACCTTACCTGTCTCCTGAGAAATCTTTGTGCAGGTCAAGAAGCAACAGTTAGAACTGGACATAGAACAACAGACTGGTTCCAAATAGGAAAAGGAGTACGTCAAGGCTGTATATTGTCACCTTGCTTATTTAACTTATATGCAGAGTACATCATGAGAAACCCTGAGCTGAATAAAGCACAAGCTGGAATCAATATTGCTGGGAGAAACATAAATAACCTCAGATATGCAGATGACACCACACTTCTGGCAGAAGAAGAACCAAAGACCCTCCTGATGAAAGTGAAAGAGGAGAGTGAAAAAGTCAGCTTAAAATTCAACATTCAGAAACCTAAGATCATGGCATCTGGTCTCATCATCTCATGGCAAATAGATGGGGAGACAATAGAAACAATGAGAGACTTTATTTTGGGGGTCTCCAAAATCACTGCAGATGGTGATTGCAGCCATGAAGTTAAAAGATGCTTGTTACTTGGAAGAAAAGCTGTGACCAACCTAGATATTAAATGCTCAGCATATTAAAAAGCAGAGACAGTACTTTACCAACAAAGGTCCGTCTAGTCAGAGCCTTGGTTTTTCCAGTAATCATGTATGGATGTGAGAATTGGACTGTAAAGAAAGCTGAGTGTAGAAGAATTGATGGTTTTGAACTGTGGTGTTGGAGGAGACTCTTGAGAGTCCCTTGGACTACAAGGAGATCCAACCAGTCCATCCTAAAGGAAATCAGTCCTGAATATTCATTGGAAGGACTGATGCTGAAGCTGAAACTCCAACACTTTGGCCACCTGATGAGAAGAACTGACTCATTGGAAAAGACCCTGATGTTGGGAAAGATTGAAGGCAGGAGGAGAAGGGGACGACAGAGGATGAGACTGTTGCATGGCATCACCAACATGATGCACATGAGTTGGAATAGGCGCCGGGAGTTGGTGATGGACAGGAAAGCCTTGCGTGCTGCCATCCATGGGGTTGTAAAGAGTCCAACATGACTGAGCAACTGAACTGAACCGAACTGAAGGCCCTAAACTCGATTGATTTTTGATTCTCCAAGACTAAAACTATTTGGAAAATCAAAAGGTAGTAGCAAGTCAATATTCCTAACAGTTCCTCTTTGACCTTAGATCTTTAAAGTTTCATAATATTAGATATCACTTCTGAATTTATAATTGTTTAAACACACAGTTTAGATGAGATAAATGTTATCTGTGAATGCTAAGTTGCTTCAGTCATGTCTGACTCTTTGAGACACTATGGACTGTAGCCCACCAGGCTCCTCTGTCCATGGGATTCTCCAGGAGAGGATACTGGAGTGGGTTGCCATGCCCTTCTCCAGGGGATCTTCCTGATCCAGCAATTGAACCCATGCCTCTTATGTCTCCTGTACTGGCAGGTGGGTTCTTTACCATTAGTGCCACCTGGGAAACCCCAAATATTGTCTGTACTAATCTACATAAACTTATTTTACAAAGATGGGAAAGAAATAGAGTATGTGGTCCTAGCAAAAATCTATTTCTGATATTACATTTTGGATTATAATCCTCTTTTTTATATACTATAAAAGACTTTGATCCACTATAGATAAAAGCTCCAACAGCTTTCTTCCCTGTTGGCTCACACAGTAGAGAATCGCCTGCAACGCAAGAGACCCGAGTTCAGTCCCTGTGTTGGGAAGATTCCCCGAAGAAAGGAATGGCTACCCACTCCGATATTCTTGCCTAGAGAAATCCATGGACAGAGGAGCAGGGCAGGCTACAATTCATGGTGTCGCAAAAAGTTGGATGCGACTGAGTGACTAACACTTTCACTTTTTTCACAGGTTTCTTAAATGGCATTGCTCTTTAAATGAGATTATAAAAGCTCCTCCAAAAATTGTGGATTAATATTGAACATTGGTCAAACAATTTGCATAATTTATCATGCCTCAACTTAATTAAGAACTCATTTTTTTCTACAGATTATGTTTCATTTTGATTTAGAGATACCTGAAATCTAAATAATTTAACTTTTAACAATATTACTCCATTATTTTCTACTCATTTATTCTGCAAACATTCTGAGCATCTACATTCAGATGCTCTATTTGGACAGGGCAAAGTATCAGGTAAAAATACTTTATATTTTTCATATCCCATTATTTCTTCTCCAAAGTCCATATCTATAAAAACTAAGACATTGCCTCCTTTTTAGTCTCAACTATTGAATCTTGTCAGTTTCTAACCATTTCATTTTGCATGGAATACTTGCTTTGATCATCAAGAGGCCCCCTAATTGCCAAATCCAGGGAACACTGATACTGTAAAACCCTCCTCAACCTCTCAGAGGCCTGTGAGGCCATGCACGCCCCCCGTTTCTTGACCCTCTCCTTTGACTTTCACAGCACCACACTCCAGGGCCTTTTTGTCTGTTCATTGTTGTCTCCTCTCCCTGCCTCATTCTGAATCTTTGTCTAGACCCTTTCTTCCATGCAGTGTGGGAGGTGAGAGTTCGATCCCCTGGTCAGGAAGAACCCCTGGAGGAGGAAATGGCAACCCACTCCAGTGTTCTTGCCTGGAGAATCCCATGGACAAAGGCTCCTGGCGGGCTACAGTCCATGGGGTTGCAAAGAGTCAGACACAGCTGAGCGACTTACTTTCTTCCATAGCCCTGTCTACTCACTACAAATGCTCTTCCTGGGCGCATCAATTTCCCAGGTTTCTACCACCATCTTGGGCATTTACATATTCACCTCAGTTTCTTCATAAGTTAAATAGAGTTAATTTTTAAAAACCTACCAGTACTTAAGACTGCTGTGAGCTAATATATGGAAAGGGTTCAGAGCAGACCCTGGCACATCATACATGAGTTATTGTTATTTAGAAACTCTCTATACCAATAACTCCCCAAATCTGATCTCTGGATTCAATTAGTCTCTTCTGAGATCTAGAATAGCTTCAGTTTTTTTTTTCTGGGTATATTAGCCTTAAAGTCCCACATGACTTAATCTGCCCAACATGAAAAAATTGTATCCTTTCTCTACTAAACCCACAAGAGCTAATTCTCCTGTATCCTCCATTCATCCATTGCATCCTTCCACAATTTCTTGGGCACCTAACTACATGTCAGGTACCTACTATGCATAAGTAATATAAAGGTGACTAAAACAGACCTGTTCTTGTGGATCTCATGGTTAAAGCCTATATATAGAACCAAGAGGTGTCACCACGCTGAAAGAGATCAGAGGAGGGCAGTGTGCCAGTTTAGGGCACTGCAGGCATAAAAGCCCACACACAGGAAAATCTTGAAATAGTGAAACAGTTGAAAGGAGACTGAAGTGCCTGGACCGTAGACAACCAGAAAAGTGTAGCACAAGAGGAAGCTGGAGAAGCAGGCAGGCCAAAGCACAAAGAAAAATATAAAGCCCTGATAAGAAGTTAAGAATGAATTATAGGAGTAAGTGAAAGACCCCGAAGGATTTTAGGTAGAGAAATAATCCAATCATGTTTCCATTTTCAAAAGATCATCTGCCTACTATGTGGACATTTGCAAACGAGGATGAATATTAGAAGTAGGAAAACTAAATAAACAGTACCCCTTCTTTTGCCATCAAATTCACTGGGACAATCTGTAGGGAAAGCTGGGACTATCACAGATTAAATGGTATCCTGGGTTGCTTCACTATGCCTTGACTAGTCAAGCTGAAAAGTCTCCTGATTTAATAATCAATCTTATAAGTTCCCAGTTAAAAAAGCAATTTTTGAAAGTTGTTATGCTTTAAAAAGATAGATTACAATGGCACTTAAATGAGTTTAAAATTATTTGCAGTTTTTTTCATTTTTATACACATGCACTTTAAAATGTATTTGCCTGCAGATCTCTGAGTAAAACTGAAGCCCCAGAAACTGCACCATTTTTATCCCATGACTTCACATCCTTTGTCTTTTCCCTCAGGAAACTCACAGGATGGGCTGAGGTCTATGGCGTCCACAGTCAGTGGAGGAGCACTGAAGATCCTGCCGAGTGAAGCCCTTCTGCTTTGACAGTTCACTCGCTCTCCTTCCCAGACGCCTCCCCGTAGTCTTGCATTAAGGTATGTCAGTGTTTTCCTAACACGGTCATTTCTAGCAACCCAGCTCCTGTCATACTGTTTCCTCTGCCTCGGTCTCCCTTCCTCCCTCTTCTCTCCTGGCAAACATCCTTCCAAATAATTCAAATGTCTGAAACTCTGGGAAGTCTTCTAATGTGGGTTCCTATTCATCTCCACAGTGTATACTGTGGTGAATCTGTTCACAGACTTGCCTTCCTTCTAGACTTTTTGAGAGCAAGGAGAGGGTCTTACTCATCTTTGTATCACAGGAGTTATACTAGGAACACAGTTCCTAGTAGGTGCTTGATACTCACAAACTTTTCATTTAATGATTCATGAAATGCTGTATTTGCTTGTCCTTTGTTTCTAACAATCGGAGAAGGCAATGGCAACCCACTCCAGTACTCTTGCCTGCAAAACCCCATGGACGGAGGAGCCTGGGAGGCTGCAGTTCATGGGGTCGCTAAGAGTCAGACATGACTGAGCGACATACCTTACCTTTCATTTTCATGCATTGGAGAAGGAAATGGCAACCCACTCCAGTGTTCTTGCCTGGAAAATCCGTGATGTGGGAGACTGGTGGGCTTCCGTCTATGGGGTTGCACAGAGTCCGACACGACTAAAGTGACTTAGCATGTTTCTAACAATGGATCCTTTTTTTAAACAGTACAGGTTGTTTCAATATCTACTAGTCACCTCAAGTCAGGAAGTTAGAGACTCATAAAGAACAATTAAATTGAATATGTGGCAGATTCTAAGTCTACACCTGAGAGGCCACACACCTGAGAGGTGACTAAAGCCTCACTGTCTTGGGTTTTATACTGGGTTATCGAGTGGCATCCATCTCTTTCCTCCATAGGAATGTATTCATAGGACAAAGTTTCATTTTTCTTGAAAGCTGGAGATATAGGTCATTAAAATACATGGGGGAAAAGATAGTTATTCTTCCTGTTCTGTAAGTCAATAAACAGTGAATGATTTTGAAGTCCCCTGGGGATAAACTATTCTTAGTGGAAGAACATCATGGCAAGACCAAGAATTTATTGGCTTTTACTCTCAGCACATCTGACACAACAGCTGTGATTTACAGTTGCTTTCAACTTACTGCATCATGGCATGGGGCGAAAACTCTTCTATTTAATAACTCAATGCAGTGACTGCAGTCCTGCTCAGTACAATTTCTAACAGGCCTTCTTGTTGTTACTTTAAATGATTTCTCAGTTTCCCAGCTCTCAATGAACAGTTCTATGTCCTCCATATTTGTAATGATTGTGCCATTTTGCATCCTTAGATCGTCATCCGGATCTTCATTGCAAATTCCTAAGAAGATGTGTGACATTTAGAAGGAAATTCTTTTCACTTTAACCAGAAATAAATCAACTCAATAACTGCTTTAAAATGAATAAATAATCTACTGAATCAAGTACCAAATTTATGTCCTTTGACTCTAATGTTGGTGGATTTTTTTTAATTACACATGGATTAAATAATGCAGATCTTTCTTAACCAGGTAAGAAAGAAACCATGATCCTAGAAGGCAAGATTTGTGAAAAGATCATAGGAGAAGAAAGAGAAGATTGATTCTGTCTCAGGCTCTTTCACTATTACCACTATCTCCTAATTTAAGAAGTAGTTCTTAAATCTGACAAGGTATTCCCCAGACTAGTGGGCATAACTTACTTTTTATCTAGTCAAGTGCAAAGCCAAGGGAAGTAGAAAGAAATGAACCTAGATCCTGATCATACCTTACCTGAATTCCACTCTACTCTAAGATATAATTTTTTCTTAATTCCTAAGACTCCTAGCTATAAAAGATATGAGTTAAACATTTTTTTTCAAGTATCAAATCTTAATCCTCAAGCAGTTATATCAAGATCAATAAGGGTTTCTGCTGCCATAGTTGCCCCACACCTGTAAATATACAGGAGACTGAATACGGTGAAAAAAAAATAAATGACCAAAACAAACAAAAATAAAAATACCTCAAGTTAAGCCACCTATACTGTAAAACAGCTATTTTAAAAGTCTAAACTCTCCTGGGGAAAGGTAATTGCTAGTAAAAATATGTTTTCATTGCACCTCCAGCCACCACTCCTGCAGACTTCGCATTTCTTTGTAGAACAAGTTGTCAATATAGACCTCCCATTCTGCTGTCCAGGCTCAATTTGGGTCACTACAACTCTATCAGCCAGCACCCTGCTTTTCTTTAAACAAACCACCGCTCTCCCACTGTAGAAGTTTAGAGGGTGATCTTTGTTAGCAAAAAGATGACCCTAGCCCCTTCTCTGCAGTGATTAGTTAAGAATCCAGTTAGCACACTGTCTCCATAAAAGCAGAAGCTGAAAGTAAAAGAAGAAAACAAATGTGAAAATCAAACAGAAGTCATAGCACACAGAAGTGATGAATCAGAACAAATATGCATTCTCAATACCTCTGAGTTATTATTCAGTAATACCTACTGAATTGTATTTATGTACACACAACACAACGCATACTCAATAACTATTTCCACAATGCTGACTTGTGCTATGTTTAGCATGCTCTAAGCAGGCAAGGAAATCATCAACCATTTTAGCCAAACTTTCCACTAAAGGCTTTACATTTTTGAAGAAGAAATTTGGGTATTTCAGGCAGTTTGTTGAGAGCAAGGACCTGGTCTATTTCTTTTGAGTTGTCAGCATGAAGCATAAGGTCAGATATTCAGAAACTCATCCATAAACTTCTACTCAATTAATATTTACTGAGCTTAAAATAGGTATATTTGTGCTAAGCTAATATTTATTGACTGTATTAAACAATGTCTTCAGAGTTTTACATTAACTTCCACATTCAGTTCTAACAACAATCTTGAAGGTGGATTTTACTATTCCCATCTGAAAGATAAGGAAACTGATGTTCACTTAAACATCTGTAAAGGGGATATCGCCTAGCAGACACCAGTCAGAATTTTTTTTTATATACCTAGAGATATTTCTAATTTGTTTCCTTTGGCTTGTAACTATGTATCTATATAACATATTGTGATGTAAAGCCTAGATGTGCCTTTACACTAAGGTTTCATATCACAATATGTTACACGACTGAGGGACTTCACTTTCACATTTCACTTTCATGCACTGGAGAAGGCAATGGCAACCCACTCCAGTGTTCTTGCCTGGAGAATCCCAGGGATGGAGGAGCCTGGTGGGCTGCCGTCTATGGGGTCGCAGAGACACGACTAAAGTGACTTAACAAAAAAGGCTTTACACTTCATAACAAAACTGGGACTAATATTCAGAACATTGTGCTCCCTGAATATATACCTTTCAAGATGACTTAACTAAGCTTTCTTTGATGCCAAACTTTAAAAAGTAAGTAAGAAACAAAAATAAGTTTTTAATCATTCTATGCCTCATTTTTATCACTTATAAATTAACACTGGTGCCTACTTATTAGGGCTACTGCTAGAATCGAATGAGTTAGTTTGTAAAATAATGCCTGAGACTTCATTAATGCTTAATAAAGATGAGATGGTAGGAATGCAAACAGTATTGTAGCAATAGTGGTAAGCATGTATCTCTAAAAAACACCCAAGTTAAACTGTATTATCTTGCTTCTTCCTTTCCATTTATAGAAAGACATTGTTTCCTTCAGTATTCACATGAGGAGGTACTGAAAGTAACATCTCTTCAGTCCAAACAAAGCAGGGAATCAAGGGCCAAAGCTGTGTAATGTGAACAGAAAAAAAAAAAAGAAGAAGAAGAAGAAGAAGAAACAGATATTTGAAAAGCAGCGCTCACCACAAAGTCCTTCTGTGTAGGATGACAAGTTAAATTGAGAGCCAAAATGAATGTCTACGATCCCCGTAAGGTGAGTCCACTTTATGATTAGTCCAGCTGGAGTAGTAATCACGTACATTGAACCAGAATCCTCTATGGAGAGACCTTGATTTGAAAAGGGCAAAGGCGCAACTACAGAATCCACTTCTACCTAAAATTACATAATGCATTTACACCTGTTAGAACAATGTTCATGTTTTAATACACACCCTGTTGCTGTCACCGTTTCTCAGAACTCCTAAATTCTTTTATTGCTCTTTCGTGTCTTGTTATATTCAATATCTGGGGGCATCCCGGGTGGCTCAGTGGTAAAGAATCCGCCTGCCAATGCAGGGGATGTGGCAGGAGCCTCGGGTTCAATCCCTCAGTCGAGAAGATGCCCTGGAGAAGGAAATGGCAACCCGCTCCAGTATTCCTGCCTGGAAAACCCCATGAACAGAAGATCACGGCCGGCTACAGTCCATGGGGTCACAGAAGAGCCAGATACTACTCAGTGACCAAACAGCAACATTGCCCTTTGTTTTCTACCCAAGCCTTCCTCTAAGTTATACTATTTTAATTTGCTTCCTTCAATATATATTGATTACACTATTACTTCCTAATATAAATTTAATATAAAGCTTTTTATCAGGAGGTTTTCTTTAATCTGGGTTCTTTCTTTGATCTAAATCAGTGTTTGTTTACTTATAATGCCTGTAATAACCATCTGTGAGGCTTGGTAAATATTAGGATTTTCAGAAATTCTACATTCCAGGTTTCAGCTAGATTCTATATTTTATAGTTTTAACATGCTTTCTTTGTAATACTACTATAAGCAATCTAAGGATTTTACTTGGAAAACAGTGCTTTAAATAACAGACAATGAACCACGAACTCTATAACTATCAGTAAAATTCTCAAAGTTATACCTAACTAACCATCCAGTTTCTAATCTTTAAATCTTCCTCATACTGCCACCCTCAAGCTGAAACATCCTTTGCCTGCTGAATTTCTACTCCTTCTTTAAGATTTATCTCAGGTGTCACTTTCTCCAAAAATATCTATTTGACCCTGCTATACACAGCATTTAAATGAGCCCTATCTCTGTTTCCATGATATCTTGGCCATGACTCTATTATTTTGGCTCCTGCTGCCTTTAATTGGCAAAAAATCACATGTATGTACCCCACACACCACTGCAAGTTACTTGAGATCAGGAACTGTTTCATTTTATCACATAAACTCACTAAATGATTTTTTAAGTTAATAAGTTTTCAACTGAATCCATGACCAATCAGCAGTTCAGCTGAAGCCGAAAATAAGCCCTTCCACCCAAATGCTCACAACCATAGTGCTGACCAGGTTTAAGCTTATTTCCTACCCACTATTATATACCAACCTTATGAAAGTCAAAGATATATATAGATATTCTAGTATCCAAAAAAGCCATGCATTCAATTTTAAGTTTCAGTTCAGTACAGTTGCTCAGTCATGTCTGACTCTTTGTGACCCCCTGGACTGCAGCACAGCAGGCTTCCCTGTCCATCACCAACTCCCAGAGCTTGTTCAAACTCATGGCCATCGAGTCAGTGATGCCATCCAACCATCTCATCCTCTCTCGTCCCCTTCTCCTCTTGCCTTAAATCTTTCCCAGCATCACTGTCTTTTCCAA
This sequence comes from Ovis canadensis, assembly GCF_042477335.2. Classification (NCBI taxonomy): domain Eukaryota; kingdom Metazoa; phylum Chordata; class Mammalia; order Artiodactyla; family Bovidae; genus Ovis; species Ovis canadensis. The sequence continues at coordinate 122,036,646 of NC_091247.1, read as the reverse complement.
TGAGTCAGTTCTTCATATCAGATGGCCAAAGTATTGGATTTTCACCTTCAGCATCAGTCCTTCCAATGAAATTTCAGGACTGATTTCCTTTAGGGGTTGACTGGTTGGATCTTCTTGCAGTCCAAGGGACTCTCAAGAGCCTTCTCCAACACTACCATTCAAAAGCATCAATTCTTTGATGTTCAGCTTTCTTTATAGTCCAACTCTCACACCTATACATGACTATTGGAAAAACCACAGCTTCAACTAGATGGACCTTTGTTGGCAAAGTAACGTCTCTGTTTTTTAAAATGCCATCTAGGTTGGTCATAGCTTTTCTTCCAAGGAGCAAGCATCTTTTAATTTCATGGCTGCAGTCACCATCTGCAGTGATTTTGGAGCCCAAAAAAATAAAGTCTCATTGTTTCCATTGTTTCCCCATCTATTTTCCATGAAGTGATGGGACCAGATGCCATGATTTTAGTTTTCTGAATGTTGAATTTTAAGCCTACTTTTTCACTTTCCTTCTTCACTTTCATCAAGAGGCTCTTTAGTTCTTCTTCGCTTTCTGCCATAATTGTGGTGTCATCTGCGTATCTGAGGTTACTGATATTTCTCCCAGCAATCTTGATTCCAGCTTGTGCTTAATCCAGCCTGGCATTTCTCATGATGTACTCTGCATGTAAGTTAAATAAGCAGGGTGACAATATACAGCTTTGTTGTACTCCCTTCCCAATTTGGAACAAGTCTGTTTTCCATGTCCAGTTCTAACTCTTGCTTCCTGACCTGCACAAAGATTTCTCAGGAGGCAGGTAAGGTGGTCTGGCATTACCAACTCTAAGAATTTTCCATAATTTGTAGTGATCCACACAGTTGAAGGCTTTGACATAGTCAGTAAAGCAGAAGTAGATGTTTTTCTGGAACTGTCTTACTTTTTCAGTGATGCAACAGATGTTGGCAATTTGATCTCTGGTTCCTCTGCCTTTTCTAAATCCAGCTTGAACACCTCAAAGGTCATGGTTCACACACTGTTGAAGCCTGGTTTGGAGAATTTTGAGCATTACTTTGCTAGTGTGTGAGATGAGTGCAATTGTGTGGTAGTTTGAGCATTCTTTGGCATTGCCTTTCTTTGGGATTGGAATGAAAACTGCCTTTTTCCAGTCCTGTGGCTACTGTTGAGTTTTCCAAATTTGCTGGCATATTGAGTGCAGCCCTTTCACAGCATCATCTTTTAGGATTTGAAATAGCTCAACTGGAATTTGATTACCTCCATTAGTTTTGTTCATAGTGATGCTTCCTAAGGCCCACTTGACTTTACATTCCAGGATGTCTGGCTCTAAGTCAATGATCACAGTTATCTGGGTCATGAAAATTTTTTGCATGGTTCTGTGTATTCTTGCCACCTCTTCTTAATATCTCCTGCTTCTGTTAGGTCCATATTGTTTCTGTCCTTTATTGAGCCAATCTTTGCATAAAATGTCCCTTGGTATCTCTAATTTTCTTGATGAGCTCTCTAGTCTTTCCCATTCTATTGTTTTCCTCTATTTTTTTGCTTTGGTCACTGAGGAAGGTTTTCTTATCTCTCTTTGCTATTCTTGGGAACTCTGCATTCAAATCTGTGTATCTTTCATTTTCTCCTTTGCCTTTCGCTTCTTTTCTTTTCTCAGCTCTTTGTAAGGCCCCCTCAGACAGCCATTTTGCCATTTTGCAGTTCTTTTTCTTGGGGATGGTCTTGATCACTGCCCACTGTACAATGTCAGGAACCTCCATCCACCGTTCTTCAGGCAGTCTGTCAGGTCTATTCCCTTGAATCTATTTGTCACTTCCACTGTATAACCGTAAGGGATTTTACTTAGGTCATACCTGCATGGTGTCATTGTTTTCCTTACTTTCTTCAATTTTCGTCTGAATTTTGCAATAAGGAGTTCATGATCTCAGCCACAGTCAGCTCCCTGTCTTGTTTTTGCTGACTGTATACAGTTTCTCTATCTTTGGCTGCAAAGAACATAATCAATCTGATTTCAGTATTGATCATCTGGTGATGTCCATATGATGTCTAACACACATGTTTCTTGTGTTGGTGCAAGAGGGTTCTTGTTATAACCAGTGCTTTTTTTGACAAAACTCTGTTAGCCTTTGCCCTGCTTCATTTTGTACTCCAACACCAAACTTGCTTGTTACTCCAGATACCTCTTGACTCCCTATTTTTGCATTCCAGTCCCCTATAATGAAAAGGACATCTTTTTTGGGTATTAGATCTAGAAGATCTTGTAAGTCTTCATAGAACTTTTCAACTTCAACCTTTTTAGCATTACTGGTTGGGGCATAGACTTGGATTACTATGATATTGAATAGTTTGCCTTGGAAACAAACCAAGATCATTCTGTTGTTTTTGAGATTGCACGCATGTTCTGCATTTCAGACTCTTTACTGACTGCGAGGGCTACTCCATTTCTTCTAAGGGATTCTTGCCCACAGTAGTAGATATAATGGTCATCTGAGTTAAATTCGCCCATCCAGTTCATTTTCGTTCACTGATTCCTAGAACGTCGACGTTCACTGTTGCCACCTCCTGTTTGACCACTTCCAATTTACCTTGGTTCACGGACCTAACATTCCAGGTTTCTACGCAAGATTGTTCTTTATAGCATCGGACTTTACTTTCATCACTAGTCACGTCCACAACTGGGGGTTGTTTTTTGCTTTGGCTCTGTCTCTTCATTCTTCCTGGAGTATTTCTCTACTCTTCTCCAGTAGTATAGTCAGCCCCTACTAACCTGGGGAGTTCATCTTTCAGTGTCCTATCTTTTTGCCTTTTCATGGAGTTCTCAAGGCAATAATACTGAAGTGGTTTGCCATTCCCTTCTCCAGTGGACCACAATTTGTCAGAACTCTCCACCATGACCCGTCTGTCTTGGGTGGCCCTACATGGCATGACTCATACTTTCATTGAGTTAGACAAGGCTGTGGCCCATGTGATCAGATCAGTTAGTTTTCTGTGATTGTGGTTTTCATTCTGTCTGCCCTCTGATGGAGAAGGATAAGAGGCTTATGGAAGCTTCCTGATGGGAGAGACTGACTGGAAACTGGGTCTTGTTCTGATGGGCGGGGCCATGCTCAGTAAATCTTTAATCCAGTTTTCTGCTGATGGGCAGGGAGGGCTGTGTTCCCTCCCTGTTGTTTGAACTGAGACCAAACTATGGTGGAGGTAATGAAGATAATGGCAACCTTCTTCAAAAGGTCCCATGCACACACTGCCGACCTCAGTGCCCCCTACCCTGCAGCAGGCCACCACCAACCCATGCCTCCCCAGAGACTCCTGGACACTCATAGGCAAGTCTGGGTCAGTCTCCTGTGGGGTCACTGCTCCTAAACTTTCTGACATTTTACTGTATATAGGCTTGCTTTAACACTGTTTCCAGTTCAGAATCTATGGCCTGCGCTAAAAGAGAATTATTTCTGAAAAACACATAACATCTCAGCCATTTTGAGCTAAACCTTTACATAGTACTTTCTTCTATTTTTGAGAGCACCATGTGTTATCTGAGGGCTTCCCAGGTGGCGCTAGTGGTAAAGAATCTGCCTGCCAATGCAGGAGATTGGGTTCAACCTGTGCGTTGGGAAGATCTCTGGAGGAGGAAATGGTATCCTATTCCAATATTCTTGCCTGGAGAACCCCATGGGCAGAGTAGCCTGGTGGGCTACAGCCCACGGGGTTGCAAAGAGTCAGACACGACTGAGCATGCACTGGACTATATGTCTGAGCGAGTCATCCAGCTCTCAACACTCCTATTGGGGAAGCATAATTCCTTGGGATAAAGGTTTTCCCTGTAAAATCAAAAGGCTCCTTTCCAGCTTTTTAATGATGCATTGCTCTTCTCCCATTTATTTCAATAAATTTAAATATTCTTTCATTTTCTTTTCTTATTTTAGCTATCAATCAATACTACCGATATTGCAAAACTACTCTATCCATTTGTTCTCTCCATGGTCTTCATTCTGGTATTCTTGGCTGCCTGCTACTCTTTGCAACCTTATGATCCCCTCTTTCACCTCATTTCCACTCTGCCTAATTTGAAACACTAACATTAACTCTAACACTAGGAAGCTTGGCAACTCACATTACCGAGAGAGCTTTAGAACGTTTAACACGGCAGTTTCAGTTAACCTCACAAAAGGAGAACCATTTGCAACAGTTGGGAGGTTATGGTAGGAGACATATAAGATTATGAAACACATTTTTATACTGTCTGTAAAAAGAATGATTAGACATCGTAGCAATGGAAATCCACTGATATGCTTAATTCCTCTCTTTTGGGAAATAACTGCACTTACATAATTTCTCAGTTTCATCTAAGGTGAAGACATGTTTTAACTTTGTGTCCCTACCTTTCTTGCTACCCGATTGACAAGTACTTTATGTAGAGATGTGGTCAAATTTAACTTCTTAAAACAAAGTCCAGAGACTCTTCCAGAGGAAGCCTTCATTGAAAAAAAAATTGAAACTTTATGGAGTTAAACATAATTTTAGCAATAAATAGTAGTAATTTACTAAACATTTTCCAAATACTCACTAGCTTTTTAAATGAGTTTCCATTCTGAAAAAAAAAAAAAGTTATAGGGATAAAACACTTAAAAAAAATACACTACTTGACTTTTAAAAACATTATTTGGATTAATATTATATGCTTCTAAATATATTCTAAATATATTCACTTGAAATATACTCATGTTTTAAGTACCAGAAGATAAATCTCAGTGAATTCTTGAGTCCCTTCTTATTGTGGGAATACCTACTGTTGTGACATACTTCAGCTGCTCGATTTATGAATAAATGACGCAAGAATAAATTATGACTTACCTGATTCATGGAACATTTTTCAATATGAGCAACTATAACTTCCCCAGGAATTCTTACTAAGATATAAGAAGCCATACTATATAATGCTGCGTTATTTCCATCAAAAGTAATAATGCTGAGTTCTGACAACATGGAACAACGACCTAAAACGTGATAGAGAGTAGATTTAGTCTATTACCTAATTATTTGTATTACAGTAATAACTTCTCCTTTAAAAACATCTTTCAAATTGGTCTTACTATGTTTGACAAAAAGCAACTCTAAAAGTTATTGGAAACCAAAGTCATAAGTCAGCTGAACTTTGACTTGATGAAGTGATAGCTTGAAAAAAATAACCATCTCCTCCTGATTTAAAATTGATAAACTCACATGGACATTCCCACTCAGGGCAGCAGATATCACTATTCACTTGAACAGGTCTTCCCCGGAAACCACAGTCAGGCATTTCCAATTCCTTTGGGCAATTAAGAGACCAGTTGTACAACTTCCATTCCATGTTAAGACATATATATTGGCTACAATTATAAACAGGATCAAATTGTTGAGGCTGTTAATAAAAAAGAAAATTAACGCATTTTTTTCCATTTTCAACTAATGTTTTAATTTTTAAATTTCCCATTCACATTGCCTATAGTATACACTTCCTAAACACAAAATCTTTTGAAAGATGAACAATGAAAATTGAGGTGGGAGGGGGGTTCAGGATTGGGAACACGTGTACACCCGTGGTGGATTCATGTTGATGTATGGCAAAAACCAATACAGTATTGTAAAGTAAAATAAAGTAAAATAAAATAAATAAGTAAAATAAAATAAAAAGAAAATTTCACAATGGCTTTTGTTGAGGTATCTTCTCTAAAATACTCAGCAGTATGGTCATTTACTTGTACCTTAATATTGATTTGATATTAGAACTGCCCACATATCCAACTTCCAAGAAAACTGAAGTCTTGTCCTAAATTGTCTAGATTAGTGTTCTGCAAGCAGACTTAAAACAGTGGCAGTTGACCTTTCATATTATGTTGTATAAAGCCAGTATGATTAAGACTTGTATTAATTTCAGTTTAAAAAGTTACAACTTAATATTATCCAAATATTTCATTAAAAATCAAATGCAATATCAGTTGGGCAGTATCTGGATAGAATCATTAAAATTTATTGTTTTACATATAGCTTACAGACTTCTAGATAAAGTTGCATATTTTTCAAAGCTTATAAATTGTATTCTATATAAATTATACTAATAACTGTAGCAATGATAAATATCATACCACTTATTATGCTCCAGGCCTTGTTCTAATTAGTCCATTTTATTTCCACAAAAGCACCCTCTGAGGCAGGTATTAAAATTTTTCCCTATTTCGTAGATAGAAAATCAGGTTTAAGGTCAAACTAAATCCCAAAGAAAGGCAGTGCCAAAGAATGCTCAAACTACCGCACAATTGCACTCATCTCACACGCTGGTAAAGTAATGCTTAAAATTCTCCAAGCCAGGCTTCAGCAATACATGAACCATGAACTCCCTGATGTTCAAGCTGGTTTTAGAAAAGGCAGAGGAACCAGAGATCAAATGACCACATCCACTGGATCATCGAAAAACCAAGAGAGTTCCAGAAAAACATCTACTTCTGCTTTATTGACTATGCCAAAGCCTTTGACTGTGTGGATCACAATAAACTGTGGAAAATCCTGAAAGAGATGGGAGTACCCCAAGTGAAAAATAAAATAAAAGTCCAAATACTTCTGAAAAAAAAAAAAAAAGATGGGAATACCAGACCACCTGACCTGCCTCTTGAGAAACCTGTATGCAGGTCAGGAAGCAACAGTTAGAACTGGACATGGAACAACAGACTGCTTCCAAATAGGAAAAGGAGTACGTCAAGGTTGTATATTGTCACCCTGCTTATTTAATGTATATGCAGAATACATTATGAGAAACGCTGGGCGGGAGGAAGCACAGGCTGGAATCAAGACTGCCGGGAGAAATGTCAACAATCTCAGACATGCAGATGATATATGCAGCTCATATGATGCCTCTGCTCAGAAATCTCCCTCTGCTCTTCCTAAGTCACTCAGAATGGGAGCCACAGTCTTTATGTCATCCACAAGGCCTTACATAACCCATTTCCCACTATTTCACTCTGGACTTACTGCATGACCTCCTTGCTATTTCATTTTTTTAGGTGGTTAGGTACATTTTCAACTCAGGGCCTTTGCACTTGCTGATCCCTCTGCTTGGATTGCTTTGCATGGTTCTTTGCATGGTTCACTCTCTTAACTTCTTCAGATTTTTTTCTTTAAAGTAACAGTTACTCTATTAATGAGGATCAGTGAAAATCACATCATTGAAAATAGTCTTATTTTTCTCCTGAACACCAAGCTCTATAATGTTTTATATAACTTGGCAAATTAATTTTGCTTATTGTCTGCTTTAGAATCCAATCCGATGTAAACTCTGTAAAAGCAGTAATTTACCTGAATAGCTCCTAGCCAGCAATAGTGCTGAATAAATATTAGTTGGGTAAATAATTGGTTTATCAGAACAAGTGGCATATTTGGAGTAAGGAGATAATTTCTCAAGTCTCAGCCAGGACAATTACCAGCTCTGGGATTCAGTGACCTTATCTTTTACTCGTATATCTTTGTCATTTTGCACAGTGCCCCAGTGGTTTAGCAGGTAAAGAATCTGCCTGCAACGCAGGAGACTCAGGAGATGCGGGTTTGAGCCCTAGCTCAGGATGATCCCTTGGAGGAGAAAATGGCAACCCATTCCAGTATTCTTGCCTGGATAATCCCATGGACAGAGGAGCCTGGCAGGCTACAGTTCAAAGGGTTGCACAGAGTCGGACATGACTGAACATGTGCACAGGTCAACAGATGGTATATAGTAGCTGCTTGATAAATATTTTTGAATGCCTAATTTACAGAGAAACCCAAAATATACCCTTTATTATTATAAAGAATTATCATTAAAAAATTATTAAGGAATCACATTTAATTACTATAAATTAAGAAATTATCTAATAAATAAATTAATAAATAAGAATATTAAATTAACACATGTAATTATTATTACACCTAATTATCACAAAATTATTGTTATTAAGGATTCATCTTTAAGACTTCATTTGCATTTCATTTTGTTTTTCTTAGTGTAACCAGAATCTAATTATTAAGAAATATCTGACAGTTAAGGAAATACAATTATTAAAATGTAAGACATCCTAAAGGAGATCAGTCCTGGGTGTTCATTGGAGGGACTGATGCTGAAGCTGAAACTCCAATATTTTGGCCACCTCATGCGAAGAGTTGACTGATTGGAAAAGACCCTGATGCTGGGAGGGATTGAGGGCAGGAGGAGAAGGGGACTACAGAAGATGAGATGGCTGGATGGCATCACCAACTCGATGGACATGAGTGTGAGTGAACTCTGGGAGTTGGTGATGGACAGGGAGGCCTGGCGTGCTGCGATTCATGGGGTCACAAAGAGTTGGACACAACTGAGCGACTGAACTGAACTGAACTGAAGGCATACTTAATTTAACAAAGAAAGACTTGAGAGTATACCAAAAGAATTTTAATAGCATTTGGATAGTGATACAGAAACAATAGACACAATCAGGAAATGAGAGATAGCTGAAGGTATTACTCAGTCATACCTCACATTCCAAACCTGTCGTCGTTGTTAGCATGTCAATTGCAGTGAAGTCTGATGGAGTAATCATTTCTGGACCTGAAGGAAATAAAAAGGTCCCCAACATTAGTGAAGTGGTATTGATCATGTATAAAATTCATTTGTGACAGACACCATGGTCAGAAATTTTATATAGATTATTTCACTTAATTCTAACAAGAACCCTGTGAAGTATAGGTAATAATATTATTGTCATTTTACAGATAAGGAGACTAAGCTATAGAGAAGTAAGCTGGTGTCAAAGGCAGAATTTGAACTTGGGAATTCTGATTCCAGAGTACTGGCTTTGAGGCACCATTCTATAAAACACATTCACTGCCTTGATTGTGTCAACATATTTGTTTGAACTGGTAGAAATATCAACAGTATCACTAAAGACTGCTCAGGAGTTACAAATTTTGTTGAATTCTTAAAATACATAGCGAGGTTGATTCATTTCCCAGTGAATCTCTAGAATGTTTTCCTTGCAAGCAGAACAGATGATGCTATGGACTAATCAAGACCCCAGTTGAGGATGTGGTAAAGAAGGTATCCATTGAAAGAGAAAATATGACTGGTAAACATTCAGAAAATGAAGATCATGGCATCTGGTCCCAACACTTCATGGCAAATAGATGTGGAAACAATAGAAACAATGAGAGACTTTATTTGGGGGGCTCCAAAATCACTGCAGATGGTGACTGCAGCCATGAAATTAAAAGATGCTTGCTCCTTGGAAGAAAAGCTATGACTAATCTAGACAGCATATTAAAAAGCAGAAACTTTACTTTGCCAACAAAGGTCCATCTAGTCAAAGCTATGGTTTTTCCAGTAGTCAGGTATGGATATGAGAGTTGGACTATAAAGAAAGCTGAGAGCCAAAGAATTAATGCTTTTGAACTGTGGTGTTGGAAAAGGCTTTTGAGAGTCCCCTGGACTGCAAGGAGATCCCACCAGTCAATCCTAAAGGAAATCAGTCCTGAACATTCATTGGAAGGACTGATGCTGAAGCTGAAACTCCAATACTTTGGCCACCTAATGCAAAGAACTGACTCACTGGAAAAGACTCTGATGCTGGGAAAGATTGAAGGCGGAGGAGAAGGGGACGACAGAAGATGAGATGGTTGGATGGCATCACCAACTGGATGGACATGAGTTTGAGCAAGCTTCGGGAGTTGGTGGTGGACAAGGAAGCCTGGCGTGCAGCAGTCCATGGGGCTGCAAAGAGTTGGACACGACTGAGTGACTGAACTGAACTGAAACATATTTGTAAGATGCCTTCTAAAGTTTTTTGTTAGTAATAAAGATGTCTCCAAAATATTCAAAGTCCTAAGGACTGTTGTTTTTCAGTCGCTCAAGAGTCTTCTCCAACACCACAGTTTGAAAGCATCACTTCTTCCACATTCAGCCTTCTTAATGGCCCAACTCTCACATCCATACATGACTACTGGAAAAATAATAGCTTTGACTATTTGAATCTTTCTCGGCAAAGTAATGTCTCTGCTTTTTAATATGCTGTCTAGGTTTGTCATAGCTTTTCTTCCAAGGAGCAGTTCAGTTCAGCCACTCAGTTGTGTCAGACTTTTTGCTACCCCATGGACTGCTGAATGCCAGGCTTCCCTGTCCATCACCAACTTCCAAAGCTATCTTTTAATTTCATGGCTGCAGTCACCATCCTGGAGAAGGAAATGGAACCCATTCCAGAATTATTGCCTGGAAAATTCCATGGACAGAGGAGCCTTATGGGCTACATTCCATGGGGTTGCAGAGAGTTGGACACGACTGAGCACACACACAGAGTCACCATCTGCAGTGATTTTGGAGCCCAAGAAAATAAAGTCTGTCACTGTTTCCATTGTTTCTCTATATATTGCCATGAAGTGATGGGACCAGATGCCATGATCCTTGTCTTTTCAATGTTGAGTTTTAAGCCATCTTTTTTCACTCTCATCTTTCACCTTTATCAAGAGGTTCTTTAGTTCCTCTTTGCTTTCTGCCATAAGGGTGGTGTCATCCAAATATCTGAGGTTATTAATATTCTTACAGCAATCTCGATTCCAGCTTGTGCTTCATCCAGTCCAGTATTTCACATGATGTACTCTGCATATAATTTAAATAAGCAGGGTGACAATATATAGCTTTGATGAACTCCTTGTGCCAAAATGAAGGGCTGAAATTTTGTCTAGCTGTAATTGCACTATCCATTGTTGATACTGTCTAAAATGACCATATTAGTTTCCTGTGGCTGCTATAAACAAATTATTTCAAGTTTAGTGGTTTAAAACATCACCAAATCATTATTTTGTGGTTCTGGAAGTCAGAAGTCCTAAAATCAAGGTATCAGCAATGGCTGTATTCCTTCTAGAGTCTCTATGGAAGAATTTGTTTCCTTGCTTTTCCAACTATGGATTGCATGAATATATTGATGCACCATGGCCCCTTTCTCATCTTCCAAACCACAGAATAGTATTTCCAAATCTCAGTCTCTCTCTCTCCCTTCTTCCTCCTCTCCCTTTGTCCTTCCCTGCTAATTTTGACTTCTCACATGCATTATCTCTTCTGACTCTGACCATCCCCCTTGTCGTTTATAAGGATCTTTGTGATTACATTGGGCTCACAGAGATAATTCAGGAAAACTTCCCATCTCAAAATTCTTAACTTCATCACATCTTCAGCATGCAAGTTCCCATTTTCACAAATTCTGGAGATGACGACATGGACATCTTTGGGGGGGGGCATTATTCAGCCTACCACAATGACATCAGAGAATAAATAAATGTTATAAATAACTTATTTTGTATATTCTAACAACTTATCATAAAGTAGAATAAAAACTTCTATTGCTTGGTCCTAAAAGCTGGGTTCATGGTTTATTAGATGTTGTAACTTCTACAGAATATGACAATTTTACAAACTAAAAATGGGATTGTAGTTCTTGCTTCTTCTGTCTGGAGTTGGAGAGAGGCTTATGCAAGCTTCCTGATGGGAGGGTCTTCCTCTGGTGGGTAGGGCCATGCCCAGTAAATCTTTAATCCAATTTTCTGCCGATGGGGGAGGCCCCTTAGTTGCTTGGCCTAAAGCAGCCCAGTCCTAGAGTCCACAGTCTCTATGGTAGGGCTAATAGCAGCCTCGTGCAAGAGGATTTATGCCAACATCTATTTCTGCTTCACTGACTACACTAAAGCTTTTGACTGTGTGGATCACAACAAACTGGAAAATTCTTAGAGACATGGGAATAAGAGACCACCCTACCTGCCTCCTGAGAAAACTGTATGCAGGTCAAGAAGCAATAGTTAGAAATGATGGGCTCCCCAGGTGGTGCTAGTGGTAAAGAACCTGCCCACCAGTGCAGGAGACATAGAGATGAGGGTTTAATCCCTGGGTCGGGAAGATCCCCTGGAGGAGAAACTGGCAACTCACTCCAGGATTCTTCCCTGGATAGTCCCATGGACAGGAGCCTAGTGGGCTATAGTCCATAGGGTCATAAAGAGTCAAACACAACTGAAGCAACTTAGCATGTGTGGAACAACTGGGAAAGGAGCACATCAGGCCTGTATACTGTCACCCTGCTTATTTAACTTATATGCAGAGTACGTCATGAGAATTGCTGGGGTGGATGAATCATAAGCTGGAATAAAGATGTTCAGGAGAAAAATCAACAACCTTAGATATGCAGGTGATAGTACTTTAATGGAGGAAAGTGAGGGGGAACTAAAGAGCCTCTTGATGAAGGTGAAACTGGACTGTGAAAAAGCTGGCCTAAAATTTAACATTCAAAAAACAAAGATCATGGCATCTGGTCCCATCACTTCATGGCAAATAGATGGGGAAATGTGGGGAATTGGCAGATTTTATTTTCCTTGGCTCCAAAATCACTGCAGATGGTGATTGCAGCCATAAAATTAAAAGACACTTGCTCCTTGCAAGAAAAGCTATGACAAACTTAGACAGCATCGTCAAAAGCAGAGTTATCACTTTGCTGAAAACGTCCATTTAGTCAAAGCTACGGTTTTTCCAGTAGTCATGGATGGTTCTGAGAGTTGGACCATATAGAAGGCTGAGCACTGAAGAACTGATCCTTTTGCAATGTGGTATTGGAGAAGACCCTTGAGAGTCCCTTGGAGATCAAACCAGTCCATCCTAAAGGAAATCAACCTGAATATTCATTGGAGAGATTGATGCTGAAGCTGAAGCTCCAACATTCTGGCCACCTGATGCAAAGAACTCACTCACTGGAAAAGACCCTGATGCTGGGCAAGACTGAAGGCAGGAGAAGAGGGTGACAGAGGATGAGATGGTTGGATGGCATCATCGACTCAATGGACATGAGTTTGAGCAAACTCTGGGAGATGGTGAAGGACAGGGAAACCTAGTGTGCTGCAGTCCATGGGGTCACAAAGGGTCAGACATGACTGAGAGGCTGAACAACAACAAATTCTAGGCAAAAATGTGAGGGGCATTCTCATTACCTATACTAACTGAAATGGGACAGACACAGACCAGATGCAGAAACCATTCTGAAAGTGTGGCTCATTGATCCAGTAAATAGTTACTTAGTGAAACAAAAGTGACTGCTGGGTTCTCCAGTGGGTTAGGTATAACTAACACCAGCAGCTGTTTAAGTGTGCCAAGATCTAAATTACATAATGCTAAGTTTAATGTCTAAAATTACAATACTTATAAACATGGGTAGAGATGGCTTACCTGGTGAAATTAATGCTGGTTCTGTGGGAATCAGAGGTATGCCTACAAAGAAACAAAGATACTCTTCTTTAATCTGTTTTGCTTAAAGTGAGGCCCAGACAGTTCATATAAGAATATTCGTATAAGGAAAATGTTTTGGGAGAGAAGCTGCAAGAGGAATGTTAGAAGAAAAATTTGCATAGTTTTAATGTTGGAGAAGACTCTTGAGAGTCCCTTGGACTGCAAGGAGGTCCAACCAGTCCATTCTGAAGGAGATCAGTCCTGGGTGTTCATTGGAAGGACTGATGCTAAAGCTGAAACTCCAATACTTTGGCCACCTCATGCGAAGAGTTGACTCATTGGAAAAGACTCTGATGCTGGGAGAGATTGGGGGCAGGAGGAGAAGGGGACGACAGAGGATGAGATGGCTGGATGGCATCACCGACTCTATGGACATGAGTTTGAGTGAACTCCGGGAGTTGGTGATGGACAGAGAGGCCTGGCATGCTGCGATTCATGGGGTCACAAAGAGTCGGACACAACTGAGCAACTGAACCGAACCGAACTGAAAAGTAACTCAGAACCAAAAAAAAAAAAAAAAACCACTTTGAAAAAGACAATGAAGGAGAATCTTATGAAGGTTTACTGTTTGTCTAAAATGTCTGTTTTTATAGTTACTTGCCACTGTATAAATATATTCATGTATTTTACACTTCAGAATAAGTTAAGTAAGATTCATACTTACAGTCTTCTGGATAAACACATTTAAGAGTGACTTCATCAAGGATCATATGTTTAGGGCAGTAGGGCAAGCATCCTTCAATCCTTCACATGAAAAAAATCAAAGAAAAAAATTTAATATAACAATATATGGCATTTAATATATGCAATTAAGATACAGTTTTCCTATAATTCTTCTATTCACCTTTTCAAACACTAAGGATTGCTCCATTTGCTATTTTCCATCATACCTCATTGTATGAAACCACAAGTTAGTGGATGATAACGAAATAGTCATGATTGAGGCAGAATTTGAACACAGAACATTCAAAACATACACTTAAATTTGGCACACACCAAGGCCACGTTCTATAAATTACTGGAAATGCAGAAGAATCCTTTATTGTGATTTTACTCTATGTTCATCATACTGTTATCTTCCTACACTCCCTCACATATAAGAAGATAAGACCCACTATTTGAATATTCATAAGGATGTTGGTAGAACAAAATCAGAATGTTTGGTGGCTGTCTCTGCCTATTACTGAGCCCTAAAGTCATTGGAAAGTAATTAGAAATCTCTGAGTGGCAGACATGGAGTCGGGACCTGGTTGCTTTTGGAGGACAGGGAGGGGAATGGCAGAGGATACAGTTCTCTCAAGAGCCTCAGGGCCTGTGTCTGAAATAGCAGCAGTGCTCAGAGAGGGGGTGGTTGTGTATGAGCCTAAGGAGACAGAATTTCAAGCTCCGAAACATCTGGTCTTTTATGCGGCGCATTGCACTTTCAAGAATCCCAAATTTCAAAAAGAATGGATTTGGGATTCATGAGCCCAAAACAGAGGAGACCATCCTGAAATGCTTCTGCTCTAAGGGAATGAAGCCAAGATGATGACTGAGACTACATCTTCCTTTTCATTCAGTTGGGTCTCAGAGTCCAGTTTATTTTGATTCAAAAGAAATATACCCTTCAAGTACAGCCAGTTCTTAGACTCACACATACTAGAGAGAACTAACGTACATACGGTTTTTAAAAGGCTTGCTTGTCTGCCTCTCAAATACACCAGCAGGCTATAATACTATTTTTAATATTTTACTTATTTAAATGATTTTTTTTTGGCTATGCGGCATATGGAATCTTAGTTACTTGACCAGAGATTGAACCGGCGGCACACTCTGAATTGAAAGTGGAATTTTAACCACTGGACAGCCAGGAAGGTCCCTCAGTATTGTAAAATATTTCCAATTGCCTTAACTATAAAGTAAAAGTTTGGACCCAAATACAACCCCTTTCCAATTCAGTGTGGCTATGAACTAACCTGATACTCTGGGCACGTGTTGCCACCAGAGGGCACTTGTTCATGGAAGGAAATCAAACCCAAGAAAAGCTAACTTTTCTTTTAACAGGAGACTGTGTTGTTGTCTCTTAGATAATTTCTTTACAATTTTTTTAAAGAAATATTTCAGCTTAGTTTATGAGACCAATTATTTCATAAAATGAACTTAAATAATAAACCTTTAACCAGTATATGATATTCCTGCTGCTGCTGCTGCTAAGTCACTTCAGTCGTGTCTGACTCTATATGATATACCTATCCTACTCTAAACTTTGTCAAGCACATAAGAAAAAGCTACTAAATTACTGAAAATATCAGGGACAGTTGGCTATCCTCAAATTAAATAAACACCACTTTTTTATGCAACTCAATTATTTTGTACTTGCTTTATGCAAGTCAAACCACAGCTATTCTTTTAAAAATATCTTCCAAAACCCAGGAACTTGTTCCTTTAAAATGTCTTCATGATTGCACGCAGCAGGGTTCCCTTCAGTCTGTCATACAACTGGTAATTTAGTCGACTTCTGACAGATAAACACGCCTCAGATGCAGAACAGTTCTTATAATAGGCATATTATGTAATAGGAATAATGCTACTTACATATGGGCTCTGTGGTATGCTAGTTGGCATCTTTTCTTATGAAAGTTCTCATTTCCACTAGATGTTTTTATTTTCAACACTTGCTACGTGCCAGAAACTGAAATCTTCCAGAACCAGTGTGGTGGTTCTGCTGGGGACTTGGAGGAGGTGTGCAACATGATGCTGACATGCCAACCTAGTACCCGAGTCTCCTCTCAGGACAGCAAGGACCAGGAGGAGCCCTAGTGAGGTGCCTCAGCCAGGAAAGGGGAGCAGTAGAAAGGAAACAGTGAAGAAGACAGAGATGAGGACTGGCTTGGCAGGGGTGAAGTTTCATCCTGAGTCTCTGCTCCACTCTCTAATCATACCAAAACAGACACCCCAGGGTATCTATAGACCAAACAGTGGAAGCACTGAAGATCTGGGTTCAACCACCCTGGAGACTGCGCATGCCACAGAAAACAACTAGCCTAATGCCACTTCAAATACAGCTCCATTTCCTTCCAAGTTCCAGGGCTGCTCTTGTCCACCTCTCTTTCTCCCTTCCTCCTCCCCAGCATGCCTTCCTCCCTATGAAGGCCCTGCTATTTCCCCACCTCCTGATGGCTCCCAGAGGAGACAGGAAATAGGTTTGTGAATGTGAAGGGTCCAAGTGAGTGGTGAAGGCTTCTTTTCAGAAAGAACTGGTTGTTTTCAAATGAGTCAGCACTTAGCGTCAGGTGGCTAAAGTATTGGAGTTTCAATGTATTGGAGTCTCAGCTTCTGATGCTGAGAAAGATTGAAGGCGGGAGGAGAAGGGGACTACAGAGGATGAGACGGTTGGATGGCATCACCAACTCAATGGACGTGAGTTTGAGTGAACTCCAGGAGTTGGTGATGGGCAGGGAGGCCTGGCGTGCTGCAGCCCATGGGGTTGCAAAGAGTTGGACATGACTGAGCGACAGAACTGAACTGAACTGATCGTTTCCTTCCCTCTGTTTCCGTAGCACATGTTGTCTGACAGGATGTCGTTGTTCAAACTCTGGCTCAGCTGCCTGAAGGCTGTGTGGTCTGAGGCAAGCTGCTTAACTTCCATGTGGCCTTGGTTTGTTTTCTCTTCTGACAACAGGAACAATGAGATTACCCATTTTATAGCACTTAGCACCGTGAGCATCATGTTGTATTTAAATATTTCAGTGTGCTGTGTTTGTGGCATTTATTCCTCTGGTCCTCTTTCCCCTATACTGTCAATTCTCTGCTAGTGTTCCTGTCTTCTTCCTAAAGACTTTGAGCTCTTGAAATAGGGACTGCATCTCACTTATTCATATGCCAGAACCTTCTGTATTTGTTGTAGAGCAGTAGCTCATAAATAACTAATGGAATATGATTCATTTAAAAATATTCCCTCCTACTACTAATTGCATTTCTCTGTTCTCCTTTACAATAAAACTGCTTTAAAAAAAAAAAAAAATAGCTGTTACACCGTCAATCTCCATTTCGCCTCTTCCTATTCTCCAGATTACCAAATTCAAAGACTAATTTTCAGTCTCAAATTTAAAATCCTCGAAACCAAATTCCTGACTTTTCCTCTAAACTTCTCCTCCTAATACCTTCCTTATCACAGTAACTGGCAACTCAGTCCTTCCATTAAATTGAATCATTTGAGTTTGTTGACATTTGACCAGATTTGACCACAAAAATGGCAATTTCATATGATTCTGAAATCAATGAAATGCCGAGGCCTGACCTGGAGTCCTTACCTCCTCTTTCACGTGCATGCGTGCGTGCTCAGCCACTTCAGTCGTGTCCGACTCTTCGCGAACCTATATACTGTAGCCCACCAGGCTCCTCTGTCCATGGGATTCTCCAGGCAAGAATACTGGAGTGCATTTCCATGCCCTTCTCCAGGGGATCTTCCGAACCCAGGGATTGAACCCGCGTCTCTGGCACCGCAGGTGGATCCTTAACCACTGAGCCCCTGAGGAAGCCTCCTTCTCTCATAACTAATGTTAAATCTGTCAGCATCCCTATGGCCTTAAATTCAACATGCAGGCAGAATCTGTTCTCTGCCCCCACAACCTCCAGGGCCACCAACCTAGTGAAAGTCCCTTCACGTCCTGTCTGTATCACTGCCCGGTTCTGCCCTTGTTCTTCCCCTCCCCAAAAGCCAGTGCAGTGGCCAGTGTAAACTTGTGAAAGGACCGAGTCCACTCCTCTGTCCCGAAATACACCAGGACATTGCTCACAGAAAATGACGAAGTCCTCACGACAGGCTACAAGGCCCTATGGGATTTGCCAGCCTCTTTTTCTGGTTTCCTCTCTAAGTTTTGTTCACTTTCCCCCAATTAACTAGCCTCCGTGCTCATCCTCAAACATGCCAGACATATTCCCACCCTGGACCTTTATCCTTTTCTCAGGTTGAAACGCTTTTTCCCCAGACATCCACATGGCTAGTTCCCTCACTTCCTTCCCATCTCTTACTATAGACTGCCTTGTCAGCCTGTTCTTCCCTGACCACCCTATATTAATGAGCAAACGCACATACCTGTTTTATGCTCCCTTCTCCCTTCCTTTATTTTTGTCCATTATAAATCCATCTAAACAATAGATCCCATTATATATTTACATTTAAATTTTTTATTCTTTGCCTCAGTGCAGCAAAATGTTTTAGCTAAAGAAAGGTAAATACTTTGTTCAGTACTCTATCCCAGCAGCTACAAGAATTGGGCATAGAGCAGACTCCCAATAACTACTGCTTGAATAAAATTAAACACATTCATGAATGAGTAACTAGAATAAATTCTTCTTG
Source organism: Ovis canadensis (assembly GCF_042477335.2). NCBI lineage: Eukaryota > Metazoa > Chordata > Mammalia > Artiodactyla > Bovidae > Ovis > Ovis canadensis. The sequence goes on along the minus strand of NC_091247.1, from coordinate 122,018,028 downwards.
AGAATTTTTTTAATCTAAAAATATAATCACTGGGAACAGAATCTGCTAATGCTAGAATCTATTCATTACTGGTTAAACATGACTCACGGTGGAAGAAATTTACACGCGAGAGCTTCAGGGTCACTGCACGTTTTAAAACAGGGAGTGGCACAAGGTTCGTATCTCCATTCGCACATCCTCCTGTAGGGCACTGCTGCCTGGATTTCTGGGGAAAAAATGAAGTTCAGAGTGTGTGTGTGTTTAATGGGCAGCTTGGAATCTAGTGATTTATAATAGTAAACCCATTAAGATCTGAACCTTTTTTGATTGAAAAGACAGGGCAGCAGAGATGGGGAGAGGGAGGAAACAGTGTAACTGCTTGGTGATCAAGGCATTTCATGCTCGGGCTGAACATCAAAATGTTAGTTCTTCTTCCAAATATTTGAAAAAGCAAGAGGTAGGAGGAGACTAAGGACAATTCTAAATCATCTTCCTTTATTTATGTTTTGCTAGTGTTCAGTGATCTATGTATCATGATAATAGCACGCACTTGTTTAGAATTTAAGTTTTTGCAAAATAGCTTTTTGTCCATTATTCTATTTTACCCTTAACTGCCCTGTTGAGTGAATATTATCTCCATTTTATAAATGAGGGAACTGAGGCTAACAGGAGCCAAGTGACATGCCAAATTCAATTAGGAAAATGGCAAAACCAAAGACATATAGCCTGACATGAAGCTTAAGGAAAACACTCCATCTTTGTTCTTCTCACAGAATTTAACTCATTGCCTTGCAATGAGTAAGTGGTAAGTATTATCTGATGACATAAATGAATGAATTGATTTTAATAATACATGCTCGTAGTTACAAAAACTTCCCTAATGGAAGCTTTTTCTCCTGCAAACTCAGCTAATACTTTCCCCTTCCCCTGTCACAGAGCAGCCCTTCTGCAGCAGTCCAAGATTATCTCTGAAGAAGAGAGCTCTGTAAGGCAGGAAGTTCAGGAAATAGGTTATGTTACTTGGACTTCAGATATGGAATTTAATTCCAAGGTATGAGAAGGAAAATGAGGCTTTCTGGAAGGCACTTAAGCATCTCAATATTAAAATAATAGTTAAACCTGGGTTACTAGAATCATGGGTCATAAAAAAAGACTGGTTCCAAGACTAGAATAAACCCAGAGTGTCTCCTAAGTTCGGGAAGCTCACAAAGATGAGTTTCTGAGATTCGGATGATGCCATTGACTGCAGTTGTCCAAAGCTCAGGTAGGGCCACTGGGTCTGGTTATGATGGAGTGGATTTGTGTAATGGAGGGGAAATAGAGGCTCGCAAAATTCAACTTTTAATTAAACTCAAGTAAAATTATCACACTTACTCTACAGAATATTGTATACACATGTCAGTGACTCTTTCTCATGAGACCAGGAACTCCATTCAATAGGCAAAAATTTGAAGCTCAGTTTGAACTTTCTAACATCCAAACAGATTTATAGAAATTTAACCACCAAAAAAAAAAAAAAAGCAAATGCTTAGCTTTCTTAGAAATGACTTAGAAAAGTTGGTTAGAATGAAAAATTGGGGAGACCCAAGGCAAATATTGAGCTCTTAGGTTTTGAAAATAAAGCATGACTTTTAAACACTGGATGAGGCAGTGAGGATTCCTCTCTGAAATTTAGAAAATTCAATAGCTATAGAACTGCAAGGATCTGTAGAAATAACACAGGGATTCTGCTGAACCAGAAAAATCTAGAGGTCAGTACAATTGGACTCCAAAGTATTCAAAGAACACATTCAAAGCATTCAAAGTATTTGAAGTATTCAAAGAGATAAACACATCGTCTTTGTCATAAAGAATCAGACTAAGTGAGAAGTTGCCTTCTAAGAAAGAAAAAGTAGATAACAAAACTCTACAAGAAGACATAGGTAAGCTCTATTTCCAAAGCCCAGACATCACTGAAAGTAAAAATTGAGGCAATCCTAAAAAATAATGTCATTTAAGGCTATTCTAAACAATTTACTACATTAACTTATGTAGCAAAATAACCCTATAAAGTAGGTATTATTTTTTCCATGAGACAGATGTGTAAACTTAAGGATAGGGAGGTTAAGAAACACACTAAGGTCATACAACTAATTATACACGTTAAAATATTTTATAAGTTAAAAATCTAATATATTTTCTGTCACTCCTTAGGTTAGCTACATAATATATGGACATCTCAGGACACATACCTTCCACACTGAAGCTACTTAAGTGTTTAAATTCTTCAGAATCATCATATTTTGATGCTTTGGCACTAGAATCTGTCAATATGATGAAAAAGCCTTTCTTGCTGTATAACTCAAAAGCACTGTAACCAGGAATCCAGAGGTCTTGATGGTAAAAAAACGTAGCTTTCCGATGAAAGGCTGCATTCGCTTCCCACAGTTTCAAACTAAGAGTGTTGTCATCGTGGACACAGAGAAAGTAGTTGGGCCTTTCGGCAGATTCCAAGGAAACAAGTGCCGATGCTGGAAAACAGAGCAGTCTGTTTGACAACTCCCTGGGTTCTCTGGAGAAGGTGGATCATCAGCACTGGCATTGTAAAACTCATGTGTGCTGCTGCTAAGTCACTTCAGTCGTGTCCAACTCTGTGCAACCCCATAGACGGCAGCCCACCAGGCTCCCCCATCCCTGGGATTCTCCAGGCAAGAACACTGGCATGGGTTGCCATTTCCTTCTCCAATGCATGAAAGTGAAAAGTGAAAGTGAAGTCACTTAGTCGTGCCTGACTCTTAGCGACCCCATGGACTGCAGCCCACCAGGCTCCTCCGTCCATGGGATTTTCCAGGCAAGAGTACTGGAGTGGGGTGCCATTGAAGGCTGACAAAAACAGAACTGTACAACTGTCATGAATAGTTAATGCCATTCTCAAAGATTTTAGGAATGAGTTGCAGATCTCTAAAGGAAAAAAATTATATTTTTATGCAATGCATAAGAGTGACAGCTCCAAAAATATCAGTCTTTCATAAGTTCTATTTTTTAAAATAATTGATCATGTTCATGGAGGAAGAAAAAAAAAAAGGTCAACCTAGGACCCCAGAATGTACAACTCCATACAAATAGTTGAATAATTAATTGGACATACATTTGCACTTGCAAGCTTTAACATTTTCAAATGTATAAAATATACAAATGGCTAAACTGGATGATAGAAAAGAAAAAGAAATAGTGAAACAGATCAATTTAGACATGTCACTGCATTTCAATATCACTGAACTCTTAATGAGCAAATGTTCTTTCAAGTGATTTTACTGCATTAAGAAATGACTATTTGCTCAACCTTATTGTCTTATTTCCCTAGAGATGATAAGAAAGCTAATGAACAACTACAAAGCATTTGAGCAGTGTCATGCTTTTTTGTTATGTGCTTTAAAAGTTTCCCCTGTATTTGTAAAACCCATGGTATAAGTCTCTTAATTGAGCTCTTAGATTTAATTTCTTAGGCATTAATTTCTTTAGGTCTTGCTTAATTTGACCTAAAGGATTTTTCTATTAAAACATTAATTATTTTAAATTATATAATAAAGAGCTCTCTCAAGTCCAATAAATGATTCAAAAAGCATTCATTGTGTCCTAAAATATACAAACCCTTCTATTGAGCACTGGAGTATGAAAAGGAGAATTTAAAAATTATAAAAGAAAAAATATATAACTAACACATAAATGAAAACGTAGACTGTGGTAGGTGTTTTCATAGATTAAAAGAACTAAAGGAGCTCTTTTTACAAGAATAGAGCAAATTATTTTAGCTGGAAAATCAGGAGAGTTCTCTAAACTAGTATCAGTTAGGTCAGATTCATTCATTCACTAAATATTTCCTATGTTTATAGAACACACCATGCATAGTTCTAAGCAGGGTTAGAATAGTAACAATGCACCCTGAACATCAGGCATCAGAAAGAGACACAAATCATCAGTTAGAATAGATGCCAAGTGGATACAACCGGTATAAATCTACAGGGGCAAGCTAGTAAATGTGGACCCAGGTACCAAGACAGACCAGGCCACATAAGCATAACAGTCTGTCTCAATGACTGTCTAGACTTTGATTTATGCTCTTAATTTAACTTCCTTGATATTAAATTATAACTTTTTTCTTTAATCTGGCATTAAAATCTTTCACATGTTAATTATCAGCAGACTATTTTAAAAATAGTCAAAAGTTTCAAATTAAATTCTGTGACCAAGAGAATGAAAACTGAAGCTGTGCTTTTCCAAGGACCAAAAACCCAACCAAACAATTACAGTTCTAATTGTATCTATATATATGCCAATAGATAAACAAAGAAATGATTTTATACACAAAAGAGAGAGCTGGTTCGTGTGCCAGTGTCTTATTTTATTTCAAATCGTTTAGAGCACCTAGAAAGATGTCATAAACATATTAAACTCCCCAATTAATATTTACTGCACGGATAAATGAAAAGAGTCAATGGTAAACTACATCCTTATTTTCAGTTGCAAATTCTACTTACATGATGCCTTGTCTTTGAAAAGGCCTGGAGTGATCATAAAATTAAAAAATAAACTGCCATGAATACTACTTTTTGGCAGAGAGAAAATGCTTCCACTGGTTATATTGGCTCCCAGAATGAGGCCAGTCTGCCCATAACTTGCCAGCATATATGGTCCTTCTCCAAGCCCTAGTCAAATGCAAATAAGAGAATTATAAATTTGCATAGGATCTTTACATTTCAAGCTGTCATTTCAATGGAACAAATTTTAATAACAAAAGGACTCCAAACTCATTGAGCATTTAAACATTTATCATTAACAAAATAACTGAACTCTTTTCAAAACGACCATATAGGGCTTCCCTGGTTGCTAAGTGGTAAAGAGTCTGTCTGCCATTGCAGTAGACTCCAGTTCAACCCCTAGTCCGGGAAGCTCCCACGTGACCCAGAGCGATTAAGTCCATGTGCCGCAACGATCGAACCTGTGCTCTGGAGCCCTGGCGCCACAATTCCTGAGTTCACACAGCACAACTGCTGAAGCCGGTGACCCCTAGAGCCGGTGCCCCCACGACGAGAAGCCCGCATATTGCCACTCGAGAGGCACTCCCGCTCCACCAGAGAATAGCCAGCACAGCAGCCAAGACCCAGCAGAGCCAAAACTAAATGAGTGAATGAGATTATTAAAAAGGACACATTATATTGATCTGGAATATATACATATGTATTTAGAATGTGTAATTTATTTCTTCTGGTGTGGACCCTTTTTTAAAGTTTTTATTGAATTTGTTACAATATTGCTTCTCTTGCTTTTATGTTTTGGTTTTTTGGCCCAGAGGCATGTGGGATCTCAGCTTCCTGACCAGGGATTGAACCCACACCCCCTGCCTTGAAAGGCAAAGTCTTAACCACTAGATCACCAGGGAAGTCCCTAGAATATGTAATTTAGAATATATATGTACATGAATGTGTGTGTATATGTATACATACACGAATACTCAGCAGTGATGAATGAAAGGTTGACTTAAGACTTCTAGACCTCAAATTTTCTCACCTCTATGAAGATGTTTGTCTAGGTCACCTTTCACTTTGATATTTTAATATTCTACTGTCCATAAACTTAAATTTAGTTCTATCAATGGAAGGTATTTTGTTAGTCTTCCAAAAATCATTTCTCCTTAGTAGGTTCATTGCATTAAAGCAGAATTCACAGATATGATACATAATATTTTACTGTTTGGGGAATTATTGAATTTCGTCAGTAAGGTATGTCTTTAGAGAAGAAAATAAGATGATGCTGAACAGAGAAGTCAAGTGTCATTTTACTTATGTTATCATTTCTATGCACTTATATCATTTCACATAAAGTAGAAAATACTGTAGCAAAAAAAAAAAACAAAAAACTAGTTAGTATGGAACTAAACCTGAAAGTCAAAGTAATATTTCTAAGAACTTCATCTTACAAAGAAAAGTATATAATTTATTTTAAAAGCTCACTGCTATTCAAAATAAACTTATGCATTGTATCATGACAATAAGATCAGTTTACCTTCAACCCAACCTTTATGACGTTTAATGTTTTAAAATAAGTGAGGTACTATAAAATTTTGATGTTTCTTCTGAATTATCAAAATTAAATTACATAATTATTAGCTGGGTAATTTTTACAGTTATATTTAGATATTTATGTTGTAGGTTATATAAAATTCTAATACAGGTGTGGTAGGTGATTTCATAAAAGATCAATCTGGTTGCCCTGAGTGAATTTCATTTTTCCTCTTCAGTTTTTATCTCAAGGACAGTTTTCCTTTCCCAGCCTATTCTTAAGATGGAGGGGAAAAAAATTAAATCAACCACCTGTGTTTTTCCCCTTTCAGGACCAAGACTAGGCATAAGAGAAGGGGAGAAGGTAATTGAATTAGAGGGTTTAAAAGTCTCCCAAACAGGAAGGAGAGCAAGACCCAAAATTTCCATCACAAGAGCCAGGATAAGAGGTTCTACAACAAGTTATTCTTAAGCACTGTCCCATACACTGACTCATCAACAAGACACTTCAACTTTGAGGAGCTGGAGACACTTCTAAGCCATGACAGAAGAGCTTTAGTACGGACCCAGACACAGTTGGGCTTAGATGGTAAAAAATCCACCTACAGTGTGGGAGATCTGGGTTCAGTCCCTGGGTTGTGAAGATCCCTTGAAGAAAGAAACAGCTACCCACTTCAGTATGCTTGCCTGGAGAATTCAATGGACAGAGGAGCTTGACAGGCTACAGTCCATGGGGCCGCAACAGTCAGACACTACTGAGCGACTTTCACTTTCAAACACCTTGAGTACACATGGATTTGAAAATCTTTGCTCCCACACCAAGATGGAACTGATCAGATGCCGTGAAGTCTTTATGAGCTGTTACAAACGTATACCCTGCACAGTTTCTCTGGGAGCTAATATCTATAACACCCAAAGAGAACTACATCATCATCTCCAACACCTACAAGTTCATTTTCTAGGAAAGACAGAAGTAACCCAGACAATATACATAAACTTTTATAAATACATAGATTTGTGTGACTATGTAAATAATGTACAAATGGGTACATAAATGTATAAATTATGAAATATAATTCAAAATGAAGAAGACATATACAAATACAGCTTGTGAGCTCCAAGCACCCTCAGGCACAGATGCCCAAGAGGAGAATAGGAGAAAGGAGACAGACCATTAACAAAATGTTCTCTCCCCTACAAGAGAAGCGCCTTCCTACAGCAATGTGAAGAGACGATTGTCATCTGAGAAATCCATTTGTATAAAAATTGAAAGCTTCTGAATCGACTCCCAGTTGATGGATATCTTGCATGTGAATTGTTTTCCAGCATTTTCACTAGCAATTGAGGGCAAAAGTCATTGATTTTATCATTAATCTTCTGGAAGGAGAATTATAATTTCTGTATACTAAAAGCAGTCATTTCCTGTATTGATTATTTACACAGTATTAAGTATATTTGAACCCCCTCCAGTGTTCTTGCCTGGAGAATCCCAGGGATGGGGGAGCCTGGTGGGCTGCCGTCTATGGGGTCACACAGAGTCAGACACGACTGAAGCGACTTAGCAGCAGCAGCAGCAACAAGTATATCCGATCTAACAAAATCACTCTGAACTTAAAAATTTATGTAACAATTTTTAGCAAAATATTGAAGTCTTCTACTCCTTATAGCAACAGAACCTTTATATTTTTAGCAAATTCCATAAAAATGAACATGAAAATATTATAGAAAGTCATTGTATGAAGGGTTATAAACTCATCTCAGCAGTGACCTCCAGAGTTTCCTACTTTTAAAAACATTTCCTCCTACAGAATCACAGTCTTTAATCTCTGCATTTGCTTTGAATAATTTAAGTATTTTAATAACATAGTGTCCAGAGAAAACACCAGCTACGACTGGGCAAAGACTAGGTAATTTTACAATAGTTGTGAAATTGAGATGAAACAAATTAAGGATAACCATTTTAAATGATTTATTTTTATTAGTATCAACAATCTCCCACAACTCTTCATTCCCCTTCCATTATCGACCTTAGGCATCGCATTACTTTCACAATCTCTTCCTTTCCTTGGTAGTCTGACACTATCCCCTAATACTTTGATCACAGGAAACAGAATCTCTGTCACTCATGAAAGCAAAATGTCCCTTGCTGACCCTCTGAATACTATCAATACAGTGTTAACAAATGAAACTAGAAGAACTGATTTGAAGAATCTTGTAACACATTAGAAGAAAGAAACGCAGCAGATTTATTGACAAAAAGCAGTACGTCTGAAGCAGCAAGAGGTAGAAATTCAATATTCATAGAAAATTCTGCTTCTGTTTCCAAGACACTGCAGAAGGAACAGCACCAAGTGCAAAGGCACAGACGGAGAGCTTTCAAGGCAGGACCGTATGAGGCAGGAATCCCTGAGTGAGGGAGTCACTGGCGCATCTTCTCATAGCACAGTCTGCGCCTTGTGTTAGAGCATATGATAATGGTGTGCTGTGGTCATCCCTAGACTAGGACGTGCTGACCATTACCAGACAGTGCAGCACAGAGATCAAGCTCATTGCTTCGGACTTAGATTGTTCATCAATCCATTTACCGCATTTTTGCTATATGACTTGGACCGAGTTATTTCATTCATCTACGCTCAATCTCCTCCTTTGTAAAGTGTTAATAATGATAATAATAATAATGTTATGCTTTTCAGGCATAGTTTCAAGCTTTAATTAGATGATAAAGATGTCAGTAATGCAACAAAAACTATTGTTATTTTAGATATTTGTTGTTGTTCAGTCACTGAGTTGTGTGTGACTTTTTGTGACCCCATGGACTATAGCACAGCAGGCTCCTCTGACTAAAACATCCATTTTCTTTTTAATTTATCATCTCTATTTTACTAAAATTTTCTCGCTTTCTTTGTACTTTTATAGTTGACAGATTTCTCCCTGGCTCAGTAAGTGACCAAAAATACTTTGGATTGGTGGTTTGGGTTTTTTCTGTAATGGGTCAGCTCTCCAATAACTGTAAATCTAACCTATTCATCATGGGTTTTTGCCCAGTTACTAATAAAATGGACTCCTCCCTGGATCATCTTTTTTTCGCCTGAATTAGGTTTCAGTGGCCAGGCCTTCCTCATCAAATGGGTTTGAAAAAAAGCTGCATCAGTTCTGCTAATGTCTGGCATTTTCAAAGAGGATATAATTCTCCGCCTCTTACATCTGGGTCTTGGTTTCAGGCAGCACCTCTTCTTAGACTCACTGACTCAAAGGCCCTGATACTGTGAAAGATTGAAGGTAGGAGGAGAAGGGGATGACAGAGGATGAGATGGTTGGATGGCACCACCAAATCAATGGACATGAGTTTGAGTAGGCTCCAGGAGTGGCGTGCTGCAGTCCATGGGGTCACAAAGAGTCAGACACGGTTGAGTGACTGAACTGAACTGACTCCTCTTAGACTTCCAGTTGCAAATTTGAATGCTTGGGGGACTAGGATACTTTCATTATTACTAAATCAGTAAGTTCTCATTCTGATAATATATAAATAATTATTTTCTATAAAATGGTGGCTAAATAAATTTCTATATTATTATTTCTTTCTTTAATTTCCACGTAGGAGACGTGGATTTGATTCCTGGGTTGGGAAGATCCTCCAGAGAAGGAAATATCAACCCACACCAGCATTCTTGCCTCGGAAATTCCACGGACAGAGGAGCCTGGTGGGCTACAGTCTATGGGGTCACAAAAGAGTTAGACACAATTTAAGCAACTGAGCAAGAACAATACAATCCACGGTCGGTTGAATCTGAGAATGTAGAACTGCAAATATGAAGGTGACCAACTGCAGAGGGTTAGTGCCCTCAACCCCCGCCTTATTCAAGGATTAACTGTATGCCAAATTATGAACTATTTATATTTTGTTCCCAGAAAAGTTGTTCAAAAACTATGAATCCAAAGATACATTTAATAAAATAATATCCTGATATTCTCACATACCTTCATTGTAGTATTCACAATCAAGTGCTAAAAGGGTAAAAGAAGAAATGTTAAACTCAATAAGAATCTGACCACTTATCTTGAATATGTGCAAAATATGATTTACCAATAACCAGGTGAAAGAACTCAGAATGACATCATTATCTGGGAATTTTCTCTGAGCTAAGAGGATTCTTTAAGACTACTGTGTAATAGTTTATTAAATTTTCTAAGGTTATTTTACAAGTAGGCAAATATATTAGCCAGTCTATAGTCCGCTGAAAGTGTTAAAATCATAAGCTGTTTATCAGATGATATACTATCTATAGGAGTAAATGAAAAGTTTAAAAGGTCAAGTCTGAATACAAATTCAAAATGATGTTTTTAAAACAATGTTTCTTATCACTAGAACAGTGGAATTTCATAGCCATAAGAGAGTTATAAACAATTTCTCCAAGGATGGTACATAATTTATAGTTCAAATGCTACAGTGATAAGTCAAACACAGAACAGAAAAACTTACTTCCGTTTCTTTTATAAATCCTTTAGCTATACTACAATTTATGTACCTCGTCAAAAGAATATAAAATTTACTCATGTTAAATTTGAGTTCCATGAGTTCCATGGTATCATTTCTAAGATAGGACAACATGAATCTCCTCATAAGCGTCCCACCTAATGATGATGCTCTAATTAGGGTACTCACAACAAAGAGTAGACGATCTCCAGTGAACAGAAACCCCTTCCTGACAACACTTGTATGCATATGCTGCTACGCTTGTGCATAAACATTCACAATCCCCACCAAGATTACAGTTACACGTGTCTTCATGACAGTTTTTAGCAAAAGAAGTGACATCAATCTGCAATGAAGTAAAAGATATAAATTAATTTCAGAATGTACTAACTACAGTTGATTAAAATTCAGCCTTCTAAAAGAAAACTAGCTGGTAGATTTTCAAAATTTGCTGTAATCAGCGTAACACTGCCACCTAGAGAGTTCTAAATGTCTCAAACCTCTATTTGCCCAAATGAAAAAAGAATTTATTAGGCAAATGTAAGATCAAAGAACTAGCAAAACAGGGAATAGGACTGACAAATACAATTTCAATATCTTCAATACAACAGATTCATATTTTGTAGAAGCTCATTGTTTCATTACTGGCATATTTGCATGACATTAAAAGAATGTTCTGCTTCCAAATGTACTGTTTTTAATAATATCTTAAACTGCTTTTAACACTTCTGTTGGGACCTAAAATTGTTATGTTGAAAAGACATTTAGAAAGTTAATGTCTAAATAAATTACATTCCATCTTGGGATGTACTTCTAAAACTATTTTAAATGTGCCACTAATAATCATTTTAAACTATACTTTGGGTTAAGGAGAAGAATGCCATTCGGTGTTGTTCTCCGAAGAAAACTAAGCATATATAGCTTTGATAATGGACATAAAAATGTTTTGTAAGCTGAAAAAGACCATTAACAAATATTATGTACAAATGTACTCTGTTAATAAGATGACATGAGGAAGAACGTAAATTACCTAATGTGTCAGTTCTATAGAAAAACAAATTACCAAATCAGTCTTCCTAATAAGGGTTAGGTAGCATACCTAACCAATGGGCAGCTAAATTATTTGTCCGGTTAATCTCAATATTATAGACACTGCTGCTGCTGCTGCTAAGTCGCTTCAGTCATGTCCGACTCTGTTCGACCCCATAGACGGCAGCCCACCAGGCTCCGTCGTCCCTGGGATTCTCCAGGCAAGAACACTGGAGTGGGTTGCCATTTCCTTCTCCAATGCATGAAAGTGAAAAGTGAAAGTGAAGTCGCTCAGTCGTGTCCGACTCTGTGCGACCCCATGGACTGTAGCCTACCAGGCTCCTTCGTCCATGGGATTTTCCAGGCAAGAGTACTGGAGTGGGTTGCCATTGCCTTCTCTGATAGACACTGCAGTACTTGTTTAAGTTGGAAAGTTTAATAAAGTATTCACTTACCACATTGCGACAAGAAGCAAAAATATCACTGTACAGAATGGAGCATTCTTTCTTGGCATAAGGAAATTTGTTTTGATGTGCCTCACAGGGTTTAAATGATTCAACCGGGGTTTCGCACTGTGGAAAAAGTTAAGGGAGAAAAGAAAGTTTTTAATGAGGAAATTTCTGAAGCTGAAACCAGAGTAACCTAATCTGACTTCAACCACTACAATCATATCTAATATATTCTCAGTCTTTTAGACAGACTTTACCGAAAGCACCTGCGCTCAGCCAGCTCATGTTAATAGCATATGTTATTTTTGAAAGTTTAACTAAATTTACTATTAAAACCATGACAATATTAGAGAGTGAAGTTAAATAATTTTTAAATTGTCAACTTTAGTGTTACATGACTAAAAATTTTTCATAAGCAAGTTATTCTTTTTCCTTTAATTTTCACATCTTTCATTTCTATCACAAGCCATCCTCGGAGGAGTCACATATACTCAGGCAGCTACAGTTTGCCTCGCAGATACTCAGCAATTTGGTCTCTGCCTCTCCTAATCCACCTCCCTCAAAGTGGCCTGGAAAAGGTGATCATTGATCTCCTCATTACTAAATATAAAGACAACTTTTCAGTCTTCGTCTCATCTGATCTCTCCCTGTCTCTGACTGTTTAGTACTTTACCCTACTTACACGGCTCACGTGTTTCTGGTGGCAACATTTTCCTGTGGGTTTCCTCCTGATTCATTCGCTGCTATTCCCCATCCTCATTCCACTTCCTTTCTCTGCAAGGCTTGACCTTCAAGTCTTTATTTTTTTCATTCTATACACTTCTCATGCCTTCAGCAGACTCTGCGACCCCATGGGCTATACAGTCCATGGAATTCTCCAGGCTAGAATACTGGAGTGGGTAGCCTTTTCCTTCTCCAGGGGATCTTCCCAACCCAGGGATCAAACCCAGGTCTCCTGCATTGTGGGGGGATTCTTTACCAGCTGAGCAACAATGGAAGCCCCCTGTATGTAATAGTAACTGCTGAATCCCAGGTCTCTTTTCTGAAATCTCCAAACTTGGACATTTCCATATTTCCATTCCAGATCTCTTTCCTGAAATCTCATTTCCACATAAAATCTCTGTCACTTCTCTCTCAACATATCCTGACCTGTACTTTTCTTTACACCACTGTCTTGTCCCCACTACCCCCTACCACCAACTTTCCTCTTTGCCCTGTCTTGTGGAAAAGCACCAGTGTCTAACCATTAATCCAGGAAGACAGGAGACTTTCTTGAATTCTCCAAAACAATCTTTCATTTTGAAATCCTTTCAACAAGAGTCTGGAGCCCAGTTTCAGGTGTCTCTCAAATTTGGACAGTTTTCTAAATCTTCAAAATGTAACATTTCTTAGTTGGATTATAAGCACCTAGCTAGTTAAGAGCCTTCGAGTCTAGATCCTAGCACACAAATATGCAGCCCTGTATTTTGCATTCCAGCCATTCCCTACTTCATACCATTTACCACAGCCATAATGAATAGCACAAAATTCCTGTAAGGTACCATACTCAGGTTCAGTTCAGTTCAGTCGCTCAGTCGTGTCCGACTCTTTGCGACCCCATGAATCGCAGCACACCAGGCCTCCCTGTCCATCACCAACTCCCAGAGTTCACTCAGACTCACATCCATTGAGTCAGTGATGCCATCCAGCCATCTCATCTTCTGTCATCCCCTTTTCCTCCTGCCCCCAATCCCTCCCAGCATCAGAGTCTTTTCCAAAGAGTCAACTCTTCGCATGAGGTGGCCAAAGTACTGGAGTTTCAGCTTTAGCATCATTCCTTCCAAAGAAATCCCAGGGCTGATCTCCTTCAGAATGGACTGTTTGGATCTCCTTGCAGTCCAAGAGACTCTCAAGAGTCTTCTGCAACACCACAGTTCAAAAGCATCAATTCTTTGGCGCTCAGCCTTCTTCACAGTCCAACTCTCACATCCATACATGACCACTGGAAAAACCATAGCCTTGACTAGAAGGACCTTAGTCGGCAAAGTAATGTCTCTGCTTTTGAATATGCTATCTAGGTTGATCATAACTTATGAACTCCTTATTGCCAAATTCAGACTAAAATTGAAGAAAGTAGGGAAAACCACTAGGCCATTCAGGTATGACCTAAATCAAACCCCTTATGATTATACAGTGGAAGCGACAAATAGATTCAGGGGATTAGACCTGATAGAGTGCCTGAAAACCTGTGGACAGAGGTTTGTAACACTATATAGGAGGTGGTGATCAAAACCATCCCCAAGAAAAAGAAATTCAAAGGGGAAAATGTTTGTCTGAGAAAGCCTTATAGCTAGCAGAGGAGAGAAGAGAAGCTAAAGGCAAAGGAGAAAAGGAAAGACACACCCATCTGATTGCAGAGTTCCAAAGAATAGCAAGGAGAGATAAGAAAGCCTTCCTAAGTGATCCATGAAAAGAAATAGAGGAAACAATAGAACGGGAAAGACTAGAGATCTCTTCAAGAAAATTAGAGATACCAAGGAAACATTTCATGCAAAGTTGGGCACAATAAAGAACAGAAACAGCATGAACCTAACAGAAGCAGAAGGTATTAAGAGGTGGCAAGAATACACAGAAGAACTGTACAAAAATGATTTTCATGACCCAGATAACCACACTGATGTGACCACTCACCTAGAGACAGACATCCTGGAATGTAAAGTCAAGTGGGCCTTAGAAAGCATCACTACGAACAAAGCTAGTGGAGGAGATGGAATTCCAGCTGAGTTATTTCAAATCCTAAAAGATGATGCTGTGAAAGTGCTGCACTCAATATGCCAGCAAATTTGTAAAACTCAGCAGTGGCCACAGGACTGGAAAAGGTCAGTTTTCATTCCAGTTCCAAAGAAGGACAATGCCAAAGAATGCTCAAACTACCACACAATTTTACTCACTATATATGCTAGCAAGTAATGCTCAAAATTCTCCAAGTTAGGCTTCAACAGTACATGAACCAAGAACTTCCAGATGTTCAAACTGGATTTAGAAAAGGCAGAGGAATGAGAGATCAAATTGCCAACGTCTGTTGGATCATAGAGGAAGCAAGAGAGTTCCAGAAAAACATCTACTTCTGCTTCATTGACTACCCTAAAGCCTTTGACTGTGTGGATCACAACAAACTGGAAAACTTTCAAAGAGAAGGGGATACCAGACCACCTTACCTGCCTCCTGTGAAATCAGTATACAGAACAAGAAGAAACAGTTAGAATCAGACATGGAACAATGGACTGGTTCAAAATTGGGAAAGGAGTATGTTAAGACTGTATGTTGTTACCCTGTTTATTTAACTTCTATTCAGAGTCCAGCATATGAAATGCCAGGCTGGATGACTCACAAGCTGGAATCAAGATTGCCAGGAGAAATATCAATAACTTCAGATATGCAGATGATACCATCCTTATGGAAGAAAGCAAAGAGGAACTAAACAGCCTCTTGATGATGGTGAAAGAGGAGCATGAAAAAGCTGGCTTAAAACTCAACACTAAAAAAACGGAGATCATGGCATCCAGTCCCATCACTTCATGGCATATAGATGGGGAAACAATGGAAACAGTGACAGATTTTATTTTCTTGGGCTCCAAAATCACTGCAGATGGTGACTGCAGCCATGGAATTAAGACGCTTGCTCCTTGGAAGAAAAGCTATGACAAACCTAGACAGCAAAGTACAGACATTACTTTGCCAACAAAAATGTCTGTCTAGTCAGAGCTATGGTTTTTCCAGTGGTCATGTATGGCTGTGAGAGCTGGACCATTAAGAAGGCTGAGTGCCGAAGAATTGATGCTTTAGAACTGTGGTGTTGGAGAAGGCTCTTGAGAGTCCCCTGGACTGCAAGGAGATCAAACCAGTCCATCCTAAAGGAGATCAGTCCTGAATATTCACTGGAAGTACTGATGCTGAAGCTGAAGCTACTTTGGTCACCTGATGTGAAGAACTGACTCTTTAGAAAAGACCCTGATCTGGGAAAGACTGAAAGCAGAAGGAGAAGGGGATGACAGAAGACAAAATAGTTAGATGGCATAACCGACTCAATGGACGTGAGTTTGAGCAAGCTCCAGGAGATGCTAAAGGACAGGGAAGCCTGGCATGCTGCAGTCCACAGGGTCGCAAATAGTCAGACATGACTGAGCAAAAACAACCACTATGCTCAGGCTTCCCAGGGGACGCTGCTGCTGCTAAGTCGCGTCAGTCGTGTCCGACTCTCTGCGACCCCAATGACGGCAGCCCACCAGGCTCCTCCATCCCTGGGATTCTCCAGGCAAGTACTGCAGTGGGTTGCCATTGCCCTCTCTCCATGTGGCGCTAGTGGTAGAGAACCTGCCTGCCAATGTAGGGAAAGCGAGACATGGGTTCAGTCCCTGGCTTGGGAAAATCCCATGCAGGAGGGCATGAGAGCTCACTCCTGCATTCTCGCCTGGAAAATCCCATGGAGAGAGGAGCCTGATGGACTATAGTCCATGGGCTTACAAAGAGCTGGACACAACAGAAGCAACTTAGCACAGAGGCACCGTATCACTCTAGCCTTCCTGATGCCTCCTAAAGGGCTGCTCCTTCCTTTGCTGCTACCCTCTTTCCCATCACCTTCAGTTTAACAGTGCCTGTGACTCTTGGGAGAATCAGCTCAATGGCATCTTGCTTTGACCACAAACTCCGTGTTGTATACGCCTGTATCAAAGCACCTGTCTCATAGTGCCATTGTTAACTTTTCTACCTCATCTGCTAAATTAAATTCCCAAGGTCAGTGGCTGTTTTAATCATATTATGTGTTCATATCTCTTGGAAAACATTAAGTGCCAAGCAGAACTTACTGAATGAAATTTTTTTTTAAATTTTCAGCTTTGTCCATTAGGTACAAATGAGTTTAAAATTCTTTGGTCTAAATATTTAAGTATGATTATAAATTAAGTATTCCTTAATTCACTTTATATCAAAGAATAAAATCTTTATAATTTTTAATGTAGACCACAATGAAATATACTGCTTAAATTTTACTAAATTGGGTGAATATTTAACCTCAATCCCCTTTTAATTTTTTAAAGAGATTTAGATATATTAGTAAACTAGGCAAAATAGTAAAACAACTAATCAAATAGTAACCAACCAGGAAATTGTAGTTGCAGACTCTATTTTTAGTTAGAAAACTAGGTTTAAAAAAGAAGAAGAAGAAAAGAGTAGAACAAATTCCCATTTTGACTGTTTTCTTAGTTCAGCGTTTCTCAGATTGTATCCCATAGAAAACTATTTCTTTGAGAACTGGTATACAAAAACATAAGCTCTGTCAGTAACTTTGGGAATTCCTTCAAACACATCCCTCTCCTGAAGGCATATAATGCCTCAAGAAATCCTTCAAAAAAGAAATATGCCTGACTTAATTCATCCTAGCTGCTCCCTAAGGTAGTGGGCTATGAATTCACTCTTTACCCGACCCCACACACAGCCATGTCTGGAGAACAAATGTTAAGAAATTCTTTCTTCATTTATTCATTTCCTTGAGTTGACAAAAGATACATCATTAGAAATACAAATACATTGAAAGAGCGTTAGGAAAAGCATGAAATTAGAAGATGAGAATTTGAATATCATCTCTGTGACTTTCTGGATACACAATAGTAGGCAAGTAATTTAACCTTCCCAAGCCTCAATTTCTTCATCTGTAATATGGAGTCAATACCCTTTGTATTAACAGATTGTCACAAGGATTGCATGAGAAATTAAATGTAAAAGCAGTTTGACTTTGTCAACTATAAATTACTACACAAATACTACATAAAATAGTATTACCTAAATAAGTTTTCCTGTAAGAATAAAATGTTTTCGTGAAAATATTTGTTTTGCTCTAAAATATACATATTCCACTTACCTGTCCTAATGCCCAACTATCTCCAAATACCTGGGCATTTCTCACTTCCAAGTTATTGGATGTAGTCATGTCATTTGAAGTACATTTGTCAAAGTTTCCACATAATCCGGATAATTTGTTCTAAAGTAAAAGAAAATGACCATGAAATATTCTATATTCATTTCAACATTTAAGGACTAAAATTTTAAACATCTAAAATAATAAAATATCTAACAATATTTAGCACAACATTTAATAATAAGCAATCATCAAAACAATGTAAAATATAAATGGAAAGGAACTGTTAATGATCCAGACTGAGTATTCAACCATTAATGGATAAAACAAACTAGTATATCCATACAACAAGAGTATCACCCAGCAGTAAACAGGGACAAACAATTAATTCATTCAAAAATATGAATGAATCTTGAATGTGTTTCATCAAGCCAAAGAAGCCAGACCCAAAGGACTATATATTGCATGATTTTGTTTATATTGTATCCAGAAAAGGCAAAACTATACAGTGGTTGCCCAGGGTGAAGGGTAAGAAGTAGCCACTGACAATAAAAGGGCAACACAGAGGAAATTTGGAAGCTGACAGATCTGTTCTTTCTAGAACTGTGGTGGTAGATACACAACTCCAGGCATTTGTTGAAATTCATAGAACTGCAGATCATAAAAATATATTATTTTACATTTTTAAAGAATTTTACTGTATGTAAGCTTAAAAATATCCAGAAAATGGCAGAAAAGATGGAACACAAATTGTAATAAATCGAACTGTATTACAAACAATATCATATAATCATGCCATAGGGAGTGGGAATAAAAGAAGCTAAACTAAGTAACTTCGGAAAACTGGATACTGTAAAGTTGAAGTTAAAAAGAACGGTATGCAACACTTGGTATAGTTACTCTTCCCTGGGATCTGAGTTAGTTATTCTAAAAATATAACATCTCTCAAAATAAAACATCAATCATTTTATTTCCATAAAACATTAAAAAGTCAAGTGTAATTTCATCTCTTGTATCTCATTTGGATTGACCTACCAAGTAAGTTGACTTACCTTCCACTGTGGTCCAACTTTGATATGGATGGTTGTCTTTTTATCCCAAAGAATAGTGATGTCTTTCTCTGGAAAGTATACTACCATGTAGTACCCTGCCTTCCACAGCTGATATGTTGGTTTATTTTCCAGAAAAAAACCTGATCGTTTCTTCAAAAAAAAGGAAAAAACATAATAAAGAAAAAAATGAATTTCTTATTTTCTCACCCAAATGCAAACATTAATTAAATTAATATCCGTCAATAAGTATCTATGTACTAGTATTTTTGCTTAGCCCTATCTTTCCTTAATTTTATAATGAAAGACAAAACAAATGAATAAAATAGGAAAAACATAAAACTGATAACAAGACACAAACTGGTAGACAGGCTCCAGATAGATAAATGGGCAAAGAGAATAAGGTATTTCAGTTATACAGAAGAGCAGTCATGGCATGGGGATACAGTACATTAGGTGGATCTGTTAGGGGAAGCACACTGACTGAAACCGCCCACCCTGGCCAGGCACCATAGTAACCATTTGCATGAGTTGTTTTATGACAGGAGGTTCTGGTAAGGAACATGGAACTAATAAGCCTCCACCATCCGGAAGAGTTCAGGAAAGGTCAAAAGGAGACACCACATGTCCAACCACCTCCCAGAATCCTCCTCTCTGGCATCCATCTTGGCTGAACAAGGCATGTACCACCAGGAAGGACTCTGAGTCAGAATGATTAGCTAAGGACAACCCGGAAACTAATCCCATCACCATAAAACCAGAGATCGCAAGCCACATGGTAGAGCTGTTCTCCTGGGTTCCCTTACCCCACTGCTCTCCACCCGGGTGCCCTTTCCCAATAAAATCTCTTGCTTTGTCAGCACATGTGTCTCCTCAGACAATTCATTTCTGAGTGTTAGACAAAAGCCCAGTTTCGGGCCCTGGAAGGGGTCCCCCTTCCTGCAACAGATATACCTGCTAACCCGGCAATTCTATTTTGATGGTTAATAAATACGATTGAGTACCAAAAATGTCAATGGACGTGAATCTGAGCAAACTCCAGAAGACAGTGAAGAACAGGAAAGCCTAGTGTGCTGCAGTCCATGGGGCCACAGAGAGTCAGACAGGACTCAGAGACAACAACAACCAAAAATGCATGACTTTGCATAATTGAAAAACATAAGCACAAAATGTGTGTGTGTGTCTATATATAGAGAGAAAGAGTTGGTAAGGAGGATGAGGAGATGAATTTCCATCAAAGGAACTTAGGAAGGCTTCTTGCAAGAGGTAGGACATATACTATTGATCTGTAAGAGATCATGCATAGGAAAATAAAAAGGGATGGAAAACAGAATGAGGAAAGAAACCACTGCAAGCCAAGGGAATAAAGGCTTGAGGGGCAGGAAGTTCAAGATTTTTACAGAACTGGAGAAAGCACAGAGAGCTACAGCAGGGATTCCATGACAAGCATAGTCTAAGCCCCTTTGCCATCAAGTCACCCATTACAGTCAATGGCTGTTATTTCAGGTGCAAAATGCCTTCAACAGAGGATTTTGAATAGTAAAGTGACAGACGATGTTTGTGTACTAAAAGAAAATAATGTGTGTGCTAGAAAGGATAATAGCAGGGAGAAACTGGAGATGGAATCCATTGGGAAAATTTAGAGTACCTTCAAACTAAAGTAAGAATATACAATGTTCTTTATGGGTAAGAGCTATGCCCTATAAAAGATTATGCTGACTCTAACACTGAAATTAACTCACATAATAATTTTTAAAATACATGGTTAAGTCAAAGCAAATAAAGCAAATTTTTAACTAGAAGCAAAACTTAAATTGTGAAGGAGATATGAAATCCTTTGGTTATTTTTTCTCCCAAGTAATAACAAAAGCATAGTTTGGGAAACCCTGTACTAGAGTACATTTTTATAAATCTTTCATAGGGTAAATTAAATAAATTCATATTCACAAGAAGTTTTCAGTCTCCTAGCAGCAGCAGCAGACCAACATCATACTTGCAAGTGCTCAGTATATTGTATAGGACAGTATATATTTTGTTAGTGGACTCTACGTAATCTCATTTCTTTCTGCTTCCAGGTACCAAGTTGGAGTTATGGGGCAATGCCCTCAGTACCTGTAAGGGTCTGCATTCAACCTGGAAGTGTACTTGTGTCCAAGTAAGCAAGGCATTTAGTAATAAACAAAAAACACTATGGCAGGTCAAGAAAGACTACAAAACAAAGGGGAAAAAAGTCCCTGTTTTTATCAAGGGGGTATACATTTTCATTTCACTAGGTCCACAAACTTTCGCCTACCAGGCAGCCATATCTCTCTCTGCCATAGAAGCTATTTTTATCATTCTGATTACACTTTTCAGGACCTTTTCATCATCTGATTTGTCTTTGGCTTTATTATCTGTCTTCCTCCCTTTGTGAATGTTAGCTCCTAGAAAGATGTACTTTGTCAAGTTTATGGCAGTATCTTCACCTTCTAGATCAAGGGTAACTCACATATTTTTAATACCTTCTTGCACTGGCCTACTTATAGGTCTCAGCTTCCAGCCTGAGCAGCAATAATCAAAGCAAGTAAGTGAAATGTTTGTGGCTTATAGCTCCTTTTCAATCCATGAAATACTTTGTCATGTATTTTCCTATTAAACTTCCCTCAGGCTGGTTGACATATCACTGGAACATAAAATAAATTTTTGGATAAGATTATTGGACTTCCTTCAGATTGGTTTTGTATTAGTTATCCTGATGTAAAAGCACACCCTCTATATTTGCCTGTAGAGCTAAATCCTTCATTTTTATTAGACAGGGCAGTTTGCTACAAGAGAACAGTCCTTTTTGGTCAGAAGGAGATACTATGCTTCTTTCTTTTCAGATTAGGAAGCATAAGAATGAAGTATTATGCATTGCCCAAAATAGAGACCTCCACTTCAGAGGTGAATTACAGCACTGTAAATAAACTCTACTGATGTTAGAAAAATAAATTATAAAAGTAAAGAATTAAAACATTTAAAATACAGCTTAAATAAACTCATAAGATATTTATATCCTACATACTTGATAAAATTAGAATTGTATGTTAATTGAAAAAAGAACAGGTTTTTTTCCTTCCCCTAAGTGAGCAATCCATCTGCCATAAAATAAATGGTACTTATTTTCACTTCTGATGTTCAAGAAAAAATATTAACCAGGGATTTGTTAGGGTCAAAGTATTTTTATGATTTTTCTTCATCTTCTTTTATACTTCACAACTGATATGAAGGAGATTCATTAACAGCTCCATTCAGGTGAAAACGGGAAGATGAAAGCCACACAGAGCTGCAATTACCACTTCAAAAATGTGTCAAACAGTCTTTAGAAGAACATTTACTATTTTCAGCTTTTCTTTTTTTTAAACACATCCTTTTTCTTAGAGAAAACTTTCACCGATAAATGAATATCCAGCTGAAGGCTACCCCAAACTGCAGTAATTATTTCAAAAAGACATCAATATGACTTATACAAACTCTGTTTTACTCAAATCTTGATCACTGCCTGGTTGGTCTCAACATTTCTGACTAGGACATGAGCTCTGATGTAGGGCACCAATTCTCAAATCTTAGTGTACAGAGGAATTTGGGGTACCATTAGAATATTGATTGTCATCAGCTTCAGCCATTCTAATACCTGAGGTGGAGTTCATGAACCAGCTCTTACAATTACTATTCTAGATGATGTGAATGAAGAACTTTTTGCAAACCAGACTGAGAAATGCTAATCTAAAAATTCAGAAATAGGCCACTTTTAAAGGCCATATGTCAGACTATGTTGCTTAATTCCAAAATGTCTTCCTTGTAAAGTAAGTTCAAATATATTACACAGCCATCCTATCAACTGCCCCTGTCCCGGAGCTTCCTGTGTGAAAGTCAGTGTGGACACTCCTCCCCGAATCTCTTTGCCTCACCCTCCCTCCACCATCCCCATCTACCTCCACCAAACTAAACTGCTCGAGTTCTCCAAACATGCCATTTTATCTTTCAGCTCTGCTCCTTTCAACATGACTGTTCCTCTGTACTATCTTTCTATGCTTTCTCCTCATCTGGCTAACACCTGCTCAACCTTTAAAGACTCAGTTCCAATCATTTTCCCCAAAGCATGTCTTCTGAGCCTTCAAAAATAAGGAGGATGAAGGGGAGGAGAGGAATTTCCTGAAATACGTCTCTCATTTAACTCTCATATGAGCTTAAGAAGTGGGTTTCATAATCATCCCACATTTACAAATGTGAAAGCTGCAGCTTGGAGGGGTTGCCCAAAGTGACGGCGTTTGCAGGTGACAGAACAGGGGTTCTAAGTGAGTACTCTGACTCCAAAGGCTATGCTCCTTACAACTACCCTCAACATCCCAAGTTGGCTTAGGTCTTCCTCTTAGGGATGGTCCTGCTTTCCTAAGCACAGTCCTACCATCGCATACCACACTGCACAGCCTCATCTACTTGAATGGATCCCTCAACTGAATACAAGTACCTTAAAGGCAAAGCACAGTGTCTTTCCATGGTTGTGGCCCCAATAATTAACACATATTTTGGTATAAAGTAAACATTTGGAATAAATGAATGAGTAAATGAAATTTATTCATTCTTTCAAATTGCACTGGCTCCAAGTATACAGGCGTGAACAAAGAAAACAGTGGTCTCAATTCTCACAGAACTCATAGAGAAATAGAAAAGACAGACCACCACACAAGGAATTTCACCAAAGTGTGATGCACATGCTGACGGGGAGCTTAAGCACATGAGGAGGAGCTCCTTGAAGGAGATGAGACTTGTCACACAAGAGTAGGCTAAATGGGAAGGTTGATCCAGGTGGGAGCAATGGCATTCATGAATAGTCAGAGGTGAGAGAAAAATATAGAGCATTTGAAGAACTGATAAAAGCTCCAATTTCTAGAACATGGGCTCGAAGCAGAAAGTGATGAGACGCGGCAGGAGAGGTGGCCATAGCCAGACTGGGGAGGCCTTGTAAGGGTGGTGGGAGGTCATCTGAAAGTTTCACAGCACAGGGGTGACAGGAGACAAGACATCCATCTTAGAAAAATCACCCTGGCCGCAGTCTGGCAAGCTGGACCAGAGGCGGAAAACTAAGACTGGAGGCTAGCTTGGATAGCTTGGGTAGTATTGAAATACTCCAGGTAACTGATGCCAAGGAAAGAACTGGCAAATGGGGACGTGGAGTGTAAACAAAAGAGACAAATCGAGTATGATTTACTGAAGCCACATAAAATGACAGAGAAAAAAATTAAAGTCTAGTAACCACTTGTAAAGAAAAGTACCTCAAACTGCTTCTATTTTGTTTTCCGTATACTCAGGACAAGTTAAAATGATTTTACAAAAAATAATTCACTAACCTGTTTATAAGGAGAATCATTCAGGTAAATTTCAGTGGCCCCAACTGCAATCAAAACACTTTTAGAACAAACAATATCGTTGTCAAAGCATTTCTTGTTCTGGGCAATGACAGATATATCTGAATCATCTGTACTCTGAAATGTCAAAAATATTATATTAATAGATTTATAATGAATTGTATTGAAAATGAAATACAATTTACATCTAAAATAAAAATCATTTTGATCTCATAATATAAAGAATTTAATACAAATGTAGCAAGTTAGCTCAATCTCTAAACTTTTATCTATAATATCTCCGCTTAAAATGTTGTTCCAAGAAAGCTTTCTTTCCATTTTATTGCTTATTGTGCTTGTTCAGTTGCTTAGTCATGTCCAACCCTTTGCAACCTCATGAACTGCAGCACGTCAGGCTTCCCTACCCTTCACCATCTCCTGGAGCTTGATCAAACTCATGTCCATTGAGTTGGCAATGCCATCCAACCATCTCATCCTCTGCTGTTCCCTTCTCCTCCTGCCTTCAATATTTCCCAGCATCAGGGTCTTTTCTAATGAATCAGCTCTTCACATCACGTGGCCAAAGTATTGGAGCTTCAGCTTCAGCATCAGTCCTTCCAACGAATCTTTAGGATTGTATTACTTTAGGATTGACTGATTTGATCTCCTTGCAGCCCAAGAGACTCTCAAGAGTTGACTCCAGCACCACAGTTTGAAAGCATCAATTCTTCAGCACTCAGCCTTCTTTATGGTCCAACTCTCATATCCATAAAATGGCTATTGGAAAAACCATATATTTGACTATATGGACCTTTGCTGACAAAGTAATATCTCTGCTTTTTAATATGCTGTCTAGGTTTGACATACCTTTTCTTCCAATGAGCAAGCGTCTTTTAATTTCATGGTTGCAGTCACCATCTGCAGTGGTTTTGGAGTCCAGGAAAATGGTGCCATTGTCTGAACATTCTTTGGCATTGCCTTTCTTTAGAACTGGAATGAAAACTGATCTTTTCTAATCATGTAGCCACTCCTGAGTTTTCCAAATTTGCTGACATATTGAGTGCAGCACTTTCACAGCATCATCTTTTAGGATTTGAAACAGCTCAGCTGGAATTCCATCACCTCCACTAGCTTTGTTTGTAGTGAAGCTTCCTAAGGCCCACTTGACTTCGCATTCCAGGATGTCTGGTTCTAAGTGAGTGATCACACCATCGTGGTTATCTGGGTCATTAAGATCTTTGTTTGTATAGTTCTTCTGTGTATTCTTGCCACCTTTTCTTAATATCTTCTGCTTCTGTTAGTTCCATACTATTTCTGTCCTTTATTGTGCCCATCTTTTACTTTGGCCACCTCATGAGAAGTGTTGACTCATTGGAGAAGACTTTGATGCTGGGAGGGATTGGGGGCAGGAGGAGAAGGGGACGACAGAGGATGAGATGGCTGGATGGCATCACTGACTCGATGGACGTGAATCTGGGTGAACTCCGGGAGTTGGTGATGAACAGGGAGGACTGGCATGCTGCGATTCATGGGGTCGCAAAGAGTCAGACACGACTGAGCGACTGAACTGAACTGAACTGAACTTGCATGAAATGTTCCCTTTGTATCTCTAGTTTTCTTGAAGAGATCTCTAGTCTTTCCCATTCTATTGTTTTCTTCTATTTCTTTGCATTGTTCACTTAGCAAGGCTTTCTTATCCCTCCTTGCTATTTGTTGGAACTCTGCATTCAGATGGGTATATCTTTCCTTTTCTCTTTTTCATTTCTTCTTTACTCAGCTATTTGTAAAGCCTCCTCAGACAGCCATTTTGCTTTTTCACATTTATTTTTCTTGGTGATGGTTTTGATCACTGCCTTCTGTACAATGTTATGAACCTCCGTCCATAGTTCTTCAGGCACTCTGTCTATCAGATCTAATCCTTTGAATCTATTAGTCAGTTTCACTGTATAATCATAATGGATTTGAATTAGGTAGTACCTGAATGGCCTAGTGGTTTTCCCTACTTTCTTCAATTTAAGTCTGAATTTTGCAATAAGGAGTTCACGGTCTGAGCCACAGTCAGCTCCTGGTCTTGTTTTTGCTGACTGTATAGAACTTCTCTATCTTTGGCTACAAAGAATATAAACCAATTTGATTTTGGTATTGACCATCCAGTGATGTCCATGTGTAGAGTCATCTCTTGTGTTGTTGGAATCATTGTTTGCTATGACCAGTGTGTTCTTTGACAAAACTCTGTTAGCCTTTGCCCTGCTTCATTTTGTACTCCAAGACCAAACTTGCTTGTTACTCCAAATACCTCTTGACTTCCTATTTTTGCATTCCAGTCCCCTATAATGAAAAGGACATCTTTTTTGGGTGTTAGATCTAGAAGATCTTGTAGGTCTTCATGGAACTTAATCAACTTCAGTTTTTTTAGCATTACTGGTTGGGGCATAGACTTGGATTACTATGATATTGAATGGTTTGCCTTGGAAACAAACAGAGATCATTCTGTCATTTTTGAGATTGCACACATGTTCTGCATTTCAGACTCTTTATTGACTATGAGGGCTACTCCATTTCTTCTAAGGGATTCTTGCCCACAGGAGTAGATATAATGGTCATCTGAGTTAAATTTGCCCATTCCAGTCCATTTTAGTTCACTGATTCCTAAAATGTTGATGTTCACTCTTGCCATCTCCTGTTCAACCACTTCCAATTTATCTTGATTCATGGACCTAACATTCCAGGTTTCTATGCAAGATCTTTACAGCACTGGACTTTACTTTCACCATCAGACACATCCACAACTGGGCGTTGTTTCCACTTTGGCTTAACCATTTCATTCCTTCCAGAGCTATTTCTTCTCTCTTCTCCAGTAGCATACAGGGCACCTATTGACCTGGGGAGTTCATCTTTCAGTGTCATATCTTTTTGCCTTTTCATACTTTTCATTTATCATTACAGCTCAAATTTATCAACCAGTTTCTTCCCATCAAATATCCAATAAGATATGTCACTTAAGGAAATTTTAAGAGAGATGTCTTTCATTTAGACAATATCTTCTGTTGTATTTCAAGGAGTTCTCTGGCTAAATAATTATTTGCCTAAAGATAAAAGCAAAATAAATATAAAACTTTGATATTGTGTTAGTAAATAAAATAATGCATATAATATGAGGGCTTACTTTAAACTTTACATGCATGATCTCATTTAAGTCTTATCACAATTCTTGAATTATGTATTATCTCCATTTTATAGATAAAGAAACAGAAGTTAAGGATTAAATGAATGTCCAAAGTCACTTAGCTAAATAAGAACAGAGTTCAAAACCCTGTTTTTTCTTAATGCCACTTCTAGAGAAATTAGGAAGAGTTTAGAAATGGTTGAGGAGAAAATTCAGCTGTAGGTTATAGGGAATGTTTAGTTTCAGAGAATGTTATGTAATCTCTCACACTCTAACCTGTTCTCCATCTCCTCACCCTCACCTGCCTTCAGTTACTCCCCTCTCCAATCCACCAAGAACTCACTCTCTGGAAACACGGTTTCTGATTTTGTATCCCATTTTCATGAATTGGTTTCAATAGTTCTATAGATCCTGGGAGTTCATTGTAAAAGATTGTTTTGAGTATGTGTAATTTTCTAGGAAGAAAGGCCATGGTTTTCATGACACCTTTGAAGTGGTCCTTATTGCTATGAATGTTAAAGCCCCGTTGCTCTGAGTCCTTCCACTAACTTGTGGAAGGTGGGATATCACAGAAAGGAAAGTGACAATTCTTTCAAATGTCTGGAAATCATATAGGTCTTGATATAAATTCTCCATACTTAGTTTTTTTATATCACCAACAATATGAATACTAGCACAACGTATTTCTTGGTTTGGCCAAATTCTGTCTTATTAGTAATTACTATAGCATGTTGCCCAGAAGACAGGTTTACAATGAATGCTGTTGACAGAGTAATGAATTGGTCCCTTTGTGACCCAGTTTTCCTTACTTCATAGGAACTGAGAACTTTTTCTTCTTTTTAACAATTCTTTTTGAAAGTATTGCCTAAATTTTGAAAAGGAGAATAATAAGGGTCATTAAGATGATTATGGCATTGTATTACCCCCCCAAAAAATAATGCCATACTTTTCTGCCCTTATGAATGATTTTCAAAGAAGAAATATATATAAAATTGAGGGTTTTGTTTGGCTCTTCCTCTCTGTTGTTATTCAGTCAGTCAGTCATGTCTGACCCTTTGTGACCCTATGGACTGCAGCACACCAGGCTTCCCTATCTTTCACTATCTCCCGGAGTTTGCTTACACTCATGTCCATTGAATCAGTGATGGCATCCAATCATCTCATCCACTGCCATCCCCTTCTCCTCCTGCGTTCAATCTTTCCCAGCATCAGGGTCTTTTGCAATAAGTCAGTTCTTCCCATCCAGTGGCCAAAGTATTGGAGTTTCAGCTTCAGCATCAGTCCTTCCAGTGTATATTCAGGATTGATCTCCTTTAGGATGGACTGGTTTCATCTCCTTGCAGTCCAAGGGACTCTCAAGAGTCTTCTCCAGCACCACAGTTCGAAAGCATCAATTCTCTGGCTCTCAGCCTTCTTTATGCTCCAACTCTCACATCCATACATGACTACTGGAAAAACCCAGCTTTGACTATAAGGATCTTTGTCAGCAAGGGTTATTAGATTAAGGATCTGAAAAGTTGGCTGCAAGGATTTCTATTGCCATTACATTTTTATTACTATTAATTAAAGGGCCTCAGTATTAGCTTTAGTCTGTATATTAACTCAGAAATGCCAAGAAGTAGTCTATATTGTATGGTCTGCCTGGTAATATCATGTTATGCTGACAGTAACTTGAAACAATATCAATCCCTATGAGCCATGTTTCTCCAATTTCCATTTCTAATATATTTCAAGCTAATATTAGGCTTGAAGACAGTGCTACAGAGTTGCTAAGCAACACAGTAAGAAATGATTACAAAACTAGAGTAAAAAGGTCAAGAGCCATGTGCCACATGGATTTCTCAAAACTTCTATGTTTAGGTGCTGAAAATACTGATAGAGAATATTCTTCCAAGTGATTCTGAACTATAAAACATCAGTACCTCTCAAGGTAATATATTATTTTACTTGACATGTCAGTTTAAGACTTGTCATAGTCCCAGCCCCTTTGAAGGGTAACTATACCACAGAAAGGCTGCTGATACAGCAGCCTCCAACAGCCATGCTTTATGTTCCACAGCTGAATGGCCTCAAAGCAGCACTTTCTTTGATGGACCAAGGGACTGTATTGCTCTCACACACACACATACACATACAAAGACAACTCTAGCCAATTAGATCATCTCTCACATTTGACCCAAAAGGAAGGGACAGGAAGCAAAAGATAATATGCTTATTTTTTAAAAGAAATGCTTACATCTCAACTCTACAATGTGTTTTGGTCTTTAATTTGTTCTTTACTTTTATCATTTTCTTTTTCACTTTCTTATAGCCCTTGAATATACATTTAAAATTTTACTAGTTAATTCCATCATCTCTTTCATAACCTCTGGAAGGCAGAAAATATTTTTATTTTATGGGGAATAAATTTTATTCACAGTGAAATTTTCATATAATGTTTACATGCTACTTCTTTTTCTCTCTCTTTTGAAGTGCCACACTGTTTTATAATTACTGTGCCATTAATTTTCATTTTACTCTTATTTGACAGAGAAAGCTGCATTTAGATCTTTATATTTGCTTAAATAGAGTGTAATGATTTCCTCTGACTTCTTTTCCTCTCTGTTTTCATTTCCCTAGATAGACAGATGGATGGACGATGAATAGATAAATACATAGACACATATACAAATACATACAGGTCTACCCTTCGAGATATTATGAGATTACAGGCAACTAAGAATCTTATAGAGGGGACAGACATGAAAATATGGAACTTGGGAGATCTAGTGTTTTAAGAAAGAGACTGAGGAGGGGTCAGACACAAAGGAGGGGTCAAACTGGAAGAGACTGAGGAGGGGTCAGACACAAAGACCAGCAGAGGCAGCAGAAATACCTCAGAGAATACCAAGCAAGAACTACTTCCAAGAAAGAAAATAAGCATTAAAAAGTTTCAACTGAATCTTGCAAATGTCATCATTAACTTTTACAGTTGCAGTTTTATATGACTCTTGTGATTTGGTGATCTTGACTCTCTCACACCAGTCTAAATTGTGAAGGAGGCAAGACTCATACCTATGTTGCACATCCTTTCCCTTCACTTTTCAGCATAGGTCCTGACACACAGACATCACACAGAAAAATAATGATATGAAAAATGATGCAAGGTATAAACATTTGAGAGCAATATTAGAAGCGTTTTCAGAGACAAGGAGAGCACCAAACATTTGCGGTATCAACTGAACAGAATGCTGAAAAATCAAATCTAGAACAACTTACAGAGAGAAAACTAGCAGGGACTGGGGCTTGTCATAGATAATGGAAGCAAAGTTTGACTCTGAAAGCTGGGAGTTAGAATATTAAATTTCTCACTTTTGCTGAAAACACCCAATGTTCTCTTTCTCTGAGCTTATCGCACAGGTCAAGTTGCTGTTTGCTTTCTCAACTCTCTTTTCTCTTAAAAAACTCTTACCTCAGGAAATACAGTGATGACTTTGTCATAGGTTTGCTGCAATATACGTAAAAAATAATGGGCTATATTCCAAGCGCCATTTACAGTATAGTACAGTATAACATAAACAACCTCAAAATGAATTAAATAGCAGAGAACTTGAATTTTTTAAGTTTGATAAACATAACCAAAGATAGGGTAAGTATTCGCTTGGAACTGTTTCCTAAGACTCCAAAATCCAGAGATTAAAAGACAGGTTTACTATTCCTTTGAATGTCAGAGTCAAGTAACATTATACTTCAAGATAAAGTTGAGTAAGTATTAATTTTTAAAAGTCCAACTGGCAAATAAAAATGACATTTTTATGAATTAGATTACTATATCCTTCACAGGGCCCACAAAAGTAAATGATAAGTTTTACCAAGTAAAAATGCTTTACAAATGACAAAGATACAGCCTAGAATTTGTAATCAAGACAGAGAGGAAAGAGAGCTGCCTGACAAAGAAGGAGGAATCACACATGCTATCCACAGGAGTGAATCCTGCCTCTGAAAAAGCAGCAAGCCAGTGAATGGCGCTAGCAGTCATTCTATCCTTCTCAAAGGAAATGCTGGTTCTCAAAAAAGAAAAACACCTTGCCATGAAAAAGTAAAGCAGATGGAATAAGAAAAAATAATTATAAAACTATTGCAGGAGAAAATCTCCAAGCATTGAAAAATTCACTATCTGACATGATACTATTTCAAAACCATGACTATTAGGTTGCATGTGTTAATCACTAATTTGTCTTTGGTATGAAATAATTATCTACTCCATAGTCAAATAAAATATTTCTTGGCTTGTCAAAAATATGTTGGTCAAACTAACCCATCCATTCTGGGGTCCTGGTTCTGGTTTATTAATTTCAATAAATATGCTCATTATAATATAATCAGTAATTCACTGGTATAATTCTAATTAATTACTAACATAAGTTTTCTTTTCTTAATTTTCAAAGATTATTCTTTGTAAGCACATTTTCTTTTTTAAGGAACATTATTAAATAAAAAAGAATAATTCTGCTTTGGCAAAGAAAAAAACATATACAATTCTAAAACTTAAAACTTTAGATTTTTCATACTCTTTATACCTAATTTTTGCCACATGAACTCTAATGATAGATCTTAACCCAGACATTTAACATTTTATACAAATGTTGGACTAATACTTCCTGCAACATGTATTCTCACTTACAGGTAGGCATATCTCATTAAAACTTGAGACTGAATATGATGTATGTATTTTTACAGAAGAATATAGCAGCAAATTAAAGTGATGAGAGGAAATGAGGTTTACAAAGCCTGAAAATCAAACTTCAATGGCTCTCGCCTGCCAAATAAAATGGCATTCTTATATTCAGTACCAATAAAAATGACCGTTATCATCATTCAGCATCAGACATAAGAAGATAACTTCATTTTGTCAGGAATCAGAGTTGAGACAAATATGCTACTGTCTGCACAATCACTTTTCTGTATACTTGAAACTAACATAATGTTGTAAATTAATTATACTTCAACTAAGAAAAATCATTATTTGAAAATTCAATGGAAAATACTATGATTTCTCTACTGCAAAGCAGATGAGGAGTTCAGGAAGAGTCAAGCAGATCAAATAAGTAGTTATTAAGAGTTTGCTAAATGCCTAGCATTTTGCAAAACGATGGAGAGGAAGAAAAAAAGAAATATAGAGTATGATCCCTGTTTTCAAAACTTCAGAATTTTCTTGGAGAAATCTATCCTAATATATAGAGAAAGAACGTCTTTGCTAACACAGTTTATATTTAATAGGCCCTGAAAATTGTGTATTAAATGAATGAAATGATAATGTATGAGCAAAGACCACACACTGGAAAATGTTTACAAAGATGGTAATACATAGACAAGGTTTAAAATGCTTCTAGTAAATACTTCTAAATAATTTTTCCATACATAAAATGAAAACAAAGTTTGGCAGAATTTTTGCTTGGTTACTTAAAATGAAACCACAAAAAGCATCATTAATTAACCTTAATGATATATTCAGTGTTTGATACACTATTGTCAACGATTGATAGTCATATTTGATACAGTATTGTCAATGATACTTTGATTTTTCTAGATATGACAAAGTTTACTATTCAGAAGAAGGGGAGAATTTAAAAAATAGTTACAATTGGTGTTTTAAAGAAGGAAATGATTTACATTCTTCCTATTCAAAGAGTGGACAATGGACATGAAACATCAGAGTAGTTTATTTAAAATTGCAGACAGACTCCAAGATACTGCTCCAAACACATAAAATCAGAAGCTAGATTTTACCAAGATTTCAAAGTTATATGCATATATAATAAAGTTTAAGAACACTGCTCTATATACTTCATGTTGAAGGCATGTGTATGCATTTATAACAAATATAAGATTATCAATTAAGTGTAACTTTTTGAATTCTACCCTCTTAAAAAATGGTTAAAAACAGAG
Organism: Ovis canadensis; assembly: GCF_042477335.2. Classification (NCBI taxonomy): domain Eukaryota; kingdom Metazoa; phylum Chordata; class Mammalia; order Artiodactyla; family Bovidae; genus Ovis; species Ovis canadensis. The sequence goes on along the minus strand of NC_091247.1, from coordinate 121,984,657 downwards.
CAAGTAATTTTTTAGCTCTTATAATACAACCATAATTGTGCTAGGCCTAGTGAGGAACCCAAAAGAAGTATAACACAGAACTCTGACATAAAATGATACATGATCTAACTGAGCACATATAAAATAATCAGAATGTAATGGTTTGCTTACTTTTGACATGAGGACTATCAAATATTATAGGATGTGTAAGAACAGAACAGATAAATATGAACTAGAAAAGTCACTTTGAGGGAGTAGAGCCAATCAGGTACAGAAAAATACCCTGAGAAAATCCCTGGAAGGATTATCCTGAGAAGTTCGATTTTATGGAAGCTGGTAAATGGGAGTCAGCTGCAGTTCTTAAAAAGCAATGACACGATAGCAATGTGAGTCTTAGAAAGGTTAACAGAACGAAAAATGTGTATTATTATAGGGATGAACTTGAGTCAGAAGACAGCCTCGAAGTTGAAGGTCAGAGCTGTCCATGTCAACTGGGAACTCATCAGCTTGTAGGTGAGGTTAAGATTATAGAGGTGAATGAACTTAAGCATTGGGAGAAAAGGAGAGAGACCCAAGCACAGACATCCAGTTCAGTAAACATTCAGTGGACAAGTGTTCCCAGCATGGTGCTCAGCACTACTAAAACAATGGTGACTAGGGTTTGGTCCTTGCCCTGAAGGGGCCAACTCTGTCATCTATGGTCTAGGACTTATGCAAAAAGAAAAGGCAACAAAGAGACAAAGGAGAAACCAGAAGAGACAGTGAAGGGCTACAAGAGCATAACAGCCAGAAATGCAAAGGAAGAGGGTTCTTAAGGAATATCAGAGACACCTAAATATCAAGGGAAGCAAGGATTTGGTATAAAATCAGTCTGAAACATTATGAGGGGGGAAAAAAATATCAGTTTATGCATTCAAATCTCTAAATTGCTTTTTACTTTTCCAGGCTTCTCAATTTACAACCTAAACTTCAAGAGGGAAGAAAATCCTCATGTAAAATTATTTGCTAAATAATACTTGTTTGAAGAGGACAAATACTCATAGAATGGATATGTATCACCGTGCCTTTCCTGTGCTCCAAGGTATATCAAAACCACACACGCACACACACACCCCCTACAGGCAACTTGTCATCTGCTATAATTATCTAACTGCCAAATTCATTCCCAGGGATTTATTCTTTAAGAAAGTTAAAACTGCTCATAAAGGAGGCTAAAAATAGTACTGAAAGGGAAACTCAATGGTTTCCCTTGAAACATAGCAGGAGCTTTGCTTAAGTTTGGAAGGCTATAGATTTACTGTTTGTTTTTTATTTAAAATAGCTAATACAAAATGGGAATGTGCCTACTGTCTTGACATATGCTAAAAACATAAAAGCCTTACCGAGAAGAAAACACACATTCAAGAAAATCACAGGTTACCTTGCTGGATGAAAAGATGTTATTTTGCTTATTCTTGGGCAACTTCTTCCTAAAACTTTTAAGGATTTTATCAGATATACAAAGCCCAGGGTTTATCAAAGCATATCAACAAAATAGCATGTCTAGAAATGAGAATAATGTCATTTTAATTGCTACAACTATAAACAATACATGGTCCAATACATGATTTAATGTGCTAAATTTACATTCAGCAAATTAAACCAATAAAAATAAAAAAGGTTGATATTTACTGAGCAGTTACTAAGTAGTAAGTACTATATGCAAGCTTTACATATATTTATTTCATTCAATCCTGAGAACTACCCCTGGGAGATAGGGACAATTATTATCCTCATTTTACAAATGAGAAGTCAGAGGCACAGAAATGTTATGAAATTAGCTCATCACTTACAAATAATAAAACTTTACAATTAGTTAAGGAAATTAATTTAAAATTGCTATAGCTTTTATATGTTTTACTAACGATATATGGATGTGATATGTCACGGTCTACCATACTTGCTTTTTACATTGTCTCTACATAACTGTAACTAAAACAAGTAATTGTGACATTGGCTTCCCAATGTAAAAGAAACTGCCTGCAATGCAGAAAACCTTGGTTTGATCCCTGGGTCAGGAAGACACCCCGGAGAAGGAAATGGCAACCTACTCCAGTATTCTTGCATGGGAAATCCCATGGACAGAAGAGCCTGGCGGGCTACAGTCCATGGGGTGGCAAACAGTCGGACATGACTTAGCAACCAAACAACAATAACAATTGTGACATACCTTTATCAAAAATACCTGGCAATCACTGATATAATCATATTCCAGTCCATCAAAAGAATGATAATGCCGGTCCCCATAGATTGTGCATACTGCTGGGCATGGATAATATGTGCAATTGAACATTCCTCGTCGACAAACACTATTAGAAAACAATATCAACATTGTTACCTTTCCAAGAAACGTGGCTCTAATTAGTATTTTTCAGGGAGCATAAGTATTGGAAAGTTTGTATTCAAGGGTATTCACTGTGTCAATAGCTCTTATAAATATGGCCAATTCTTTCTGATAACATTTTACTACAGTGATAGATAAGGCATATATTTACCATTCTGTCTTAAGACACCACAAACAAGCCTAGAAATTGTGCCTGGGTCACTTTGAAAACAGGTGATGGAATGAAGAACTAAAACGTACACCTGCCGGTCGCCAAAAGACTACAGTGCCATCTCCTTTACGTGAGTCCATTTCAATGCCTTTTGTTGATGCTGTTCAGTCACAGACAGGACTTACTCACAAGCTTGAATTTTTATCCCCATTTCTAGGAAACTGTATTTTAATTTTATTTTATGGTATTCTTTTGGATTATTTTCAAACAAAATTTTCCATCAAATATGACCTTCTCTTTATTTATAAATTTGAGATATGTTTTTCCTATTATATTTTCAAATTATCATAGTTCATTTTTTACTTCTTGGTCACACAAATAGGTGTAAAAATAATGATTCCCCAGTAGGTAGTAGCTTCCCATTAACCCCTGAAGGCCTTTAAAATCGTATTTACTCAGATTTGCTTTGCTTTCTGATGAAATTTGTCACATTAAGTAAACACAACATGACGGAAACTAGTACAATTTCTTAGAGAAGTTGTGAATAAACAGATCTCATTACCAGGTATAGCATGGTGTAGCAATCACTTCTCCTGAGAGGTACTCCCAATCTTTCCAAATACAGGGACAGCTTTCAGGAATGTAACACTTTCCTTTGTGCTCTGCCATCCTTTCAAGTGAAGAAGCAAATGCTATTTAATATCAACTACCAATTTCAGCTTTTTAAAAAATCAGCAATCTTGTCCTATTCAAAATTATCTATATTGGGTACAACAGTTGTAGGCACGTTCTATCTCACCTATGGAAGAGCCAAATCCAGTCTTTCTCCCCTATTTTACCACACAGTATCTTTCACATCACAGAAATAAAGGCCAGGCAAATGACTGGATGCAATATTTTAAACTTTTTGCTATCTCTTAGTACAATAAAATGGAGACAGGAGCCTAAATTTCTGGGTAACATGAGATATTCTGAAAAGACAATTAAAGAGGAAGTAAGGCTACCTTTCTTCAATATTTGCTTCAAGTATTAACACAGAAGTGACTTCTTGCCTCTGCTCTCAAATATAAATAATCACATATGCTCCCCTAGTTCTCTGCTTCCTTACTCTTAGTTCATCTAACACAGTAAAGCAAGTCTTTATTCAATATGTATGTTGTCTACTTGACTTTAAGTTTCACTCCAAAAGCCCATGGATATCCTGTTAATGGTTGTGTTTCAATGTCTAGCACAGAGCAGACACTCAGCTGTTGCGTAAAGGTGAAGGAGTGAAAAGAGCCCACAATTTCTCCCCTTAACCTTCTCAAACTTTCAGTCACTTTCCCTGAGCGCAGCATCTTCTGCCTAGAAAACTAAAAGATTTTTTTCTCACCACTAAAGCCCATAATTTCTCCCCTTAACCTTCCCAAACTTTCAGTCACTTTCCTTGAGCACAGCATCTTCTGCCTAGAAAACTGAAAGATTTTTTTCTCACCACTAAAGATCCAATTTCTCACCAGTAAAGATGCAATCTTTTTAGTTGCATTCTTTTCTGTACCACACTCCCTATACGTAGCAATCTATACAAACCTTTATTGGAGGGTTCATCCAATGAACTGCAAGTAATTCATTAAATGTCTTATACAGAAAACAATAACAAAAACTAGCATTTTTGAGTGTTAACCATAGCCCAGCCATTGGTTCGCCCACTTTACATGCATCATTGATTCATCTAATCCTAGTGACAGTTCCATCAGGGAGATTCTATTATTTTCTCACATGTGCTTGTTCTAGTACTGTCTTCCCTGTGTCTTAACAAAATGTCCCACACATGAGGTAGTTTATAAACACTGGGTGTTGAATTGTTTAGATAAGGGGTGCCTCACTGAACTGCACTGCAATTTTTTAAAAAATTCTCATTTCTTTTATTTCTTAAAGTATCATTCACTTCAGTTGTTAATTGAAGTATAGCTGATTTAATGGCCATCTGGTGATGTCCATGTATAGAGTCACCTCTTGTGTTGTTGGAAGAGGGTGTTTGCTATGGCCAGTGTGTTCCCCTGGCAAAACTCTGTTAGCCTTTGATTTGTAATATTATATTAGCTTCTGGTGTACACCATAGTGATTTAGTATTTTTATAGATTATACTATATTAAATGTGATAAGTGCAATTCTTATACAACCAGCCAAAGTAGTGGTTTTAAATGGTTATGCTGATGACTGATGAGTTTTTTTTATAACAAATAACATAATCAAATATAACATAACATAACATAATCAAAACTGGAAGAAGGAAGAAGAGAGCTGTAAATCACTGTGAATTGTCTGCTTTAAGCAGGTTTGGGAAGCAGGGTTAGTCATAAAATGAACATTTGCTGAGCACCTACCATATGACTGGTGTGCTGCATATACTCAACCATCTATGCGGTAGATAGTACATTTGTTTAAAAATAACAAAGTTGAGACTCCATGTGGTTAAGATTTACCCTGAGGTACTCTAGCTAATAAGAAAGAGGGTCAGCATTTTAACCCAGTTCTGTATGTCTCTTTCTGCTATATTACTTTACATTTATTTAATCCACAGTGATTTCTAAACTAAGGTTTGATTTCTAAACTAAGGTTCATTTGCACTTGAAAAACTGCTGGGACTATAAGAAGCCCCACAAAAACAAGTGATACCAGGCTTATCATCCTAAAATAATCCCCCCAAGTCACATGGAAGTCAATCCAAATCACAGTTCCATAAGCAACTTTATAATAGAAAGTTCTATGTTACAAAATTATTTCTAAACAGCCAGAAGACTCTTAGTCAATTTAAACTTTATTTATTTCAATAAAACAAGAGAAGGTGGAAGAAAATTACTTTAAGTTTTTATAATAAAATTTGACCAATAAATTAATTAATCATTATTGAAATAAAAGTCAAAGAGGACAGCAAATAGATACTTTCTAAAATAACTGCATCAACCACAAGCATATGAAACAAAATTAGGATGTAGTTTTATCTAATCAGCCATGCATCCCTGAGTCATAATCAAGTCAAATGAATCAAGTAATGTTGCAGGGTTCAATTAGTTTACTATAACAAAGGTTTTATTTCCTTTGTCCTTTTTACTAAAATGCCTTCCTTGCTTGTCTGCTCTATGGTCTGATTTCTACCTGCCTTTATTTTCCCATGCAAGGCTTTGTTCTTCCACACTCCTTCTGTGTCCTTTCTTTAATAAAGAGATTGATACAGTCCCAAGTTACTTGTCTCTTCAACCTATTTCAGATGGGGACCATTTAGACAAATGTGACTCTCCTGGGAAGCAGACCACAAAACCTCTCTCTTCTTTGCCCCTGGCTGATATGAATTGAACTCAGAAATCACTTTGTGTGAATATGTTCATCGAGAAAGAATGGATGACCTGTTTGCCTTAGGTGGCTCTCCCTCTGTGCACTGCTTCTATTCATCATCAGAAGAGGGAAGGGCAGTGAGGCCAGATTCCACGTGTGCCTGCAAGGAACCGAACAGCCACCAGATTCTGTATTTACCTTCCATGAGTACTAGGGATTTCTGCTACTACAGGAAATTTACAAAGGTAAGAGTAAGTTATGCTGCCATAAAAGAAAAATGAAAGAAAGTGAAAGTCACTCAGGCATGTCCAACTCTTTGCAACCCCATGGACTATACAGTCCACAGAATTCTCCAGGCCAGAATACTGGAATGGGTAGCCTTTTCCTTCTCCAGAGTATCTTCCCAACCCAGGGATCGAACCCAGATCTCCAATATTACAGGCGGATTCTTTAACAGCTGAGCCACAAGAGAAGCCCACCATAAAACAGTCACCCATATTTATTGAGTATACACACATGTGCACAAATACACACACACACACACACACACACACACCGCATTTCACAATGCTTAATTGGGTCTTTAAAGGAACTTGCAGAAAAGGCATTCAGCTAATATCAACAGGGCTGGGATCTGAAATAGGTGTGTCTGAAGCCAGAGCTCCCACTGTTACCCACTGCCCTAAATAACCTCAACATACCACTTTATGTAACATCCATTAGATAAGCAAACTGATATTAATAATATAACTTAACATCAACAACAGTAATAGCCAACAGAATATACAAAAGAGGGGCAGTCCTAAGATGGCAGAGGAATAGGATGGGGAGACCACTTTCTCCCCCACAAATTCATCAAAAGATCATTTGAATGCTAAGCAACTTCCACAAAACAACTTCTGAACGCTGGCAGAGGACACCAGGCACCCAGAAAGGCAGCCTGTTCCCTTCAAAAGGAGGTAGGACAAAAAGAAAGACAAAAGAGAGGGCGGGAGACCCATCCTGGGGTGGGAGTCGTGAAGGAGGACAAGTTTCCAAATAGCAGGTAAACCCTCTCACCGCAGGTCTGTGGGGAGTTATGGAATCTCAGAGGGCAACACAAATGGGGGGAGAGGGAGTGTGGAAAAAACACAAAATCCAGAGAATACGCGCCTAACCGCAACTCCCAGCAGAGAAGTAGCCCAGACGCTCGCATCCGACACCCAGGAGCGGGGACTGGACAGGGAGGCACGGGCTGCATCATTGGTGCTTAGGGTACGGACTGGGCCTGAATGCCCTGAGGACAATCTGAGGGAGCTAACGTGAGATAGCATCCCAAACTGTGGGATAGCCAGAGAGAGAGAAAAAAAAAAGAGACAGAGAACTTTCCCACGAAAGGCTCTAAACTAACACACAGCCTGACTGGCTCACAGAACAAAGGATTGAGCGAATACTAAAGGAGAGTTAGCTGGCTGCATGCAGGCCTCTTCCCTCCATGCCCTCTGCTGGAGGTGGAGAGGCAGGCGTGCAACAGCCGGAGTCGGAAGGCAAGGGGCAATCTCAGCCTCAGAGATGGCATCCTCTACCAAACTGTAAGCAGGCTCCCAGTTGCTAACCAAGTCTTCCTGGGATCCTGCCAGGAGGGTCGAAGCCTGAGATCAGCTCCCCAGAGGAGACACACGCACACCTGAGACAGCGCTCTTGCAGTGCACCGGGAAACCGAGCAGCCAGGACTGGAGAGGTGATTAAGACGCACAGACCACCTCGGACAGTGTGCTCACAAAGCACCAGGTCACCTGAGCTGCTCAAACCTGGGAAAGGCACAAAATGCACACCCAACCAAGTCTGTGCCCTTATGGAGTAACCGAGAACCTGAACCTGAATGGCTTAGACCTGGGAAGTGAATGAAATGCTGGGTCTGCTTTGGACAGCACCCCTGGAGAGCAACCTGGAACCTGAGTCGTGTAGACTGGGAGAGCACACGCGCCATGAGCTGGGGCAAACCCAGTGTGGTCCATACACTGCAAGCACTCCCCATACACACAAGTGATATTTGTTTGCAGTGTTCCTCCCTCCCCACAACACAACTGGACAAGGGAGCCTAAATAAGTGACCACCTTCGCCCCCTTGTGTCAGGGCAGAAATCAGACACTGAAGAAACTTGCAAACAGAGGAAGCCAAAATAAACAAAGAAGAGGGAACCGCTCTGGAAGTGACAGGTGCAACAGATCAAAACCCTGCAGTTAGCATTGACTAAGCATTGAAAGGGCCTTGTAAACCTTAAGAAGTATAAGCTGGAAAAAGGAACCATCTGAAAGTGAACTGACCCCACACTGCCCACAACAGCTCCATAGAAATTCCTAGACATATTTTTATTATTATCATTTTTTCATTTGTAAAATTTTTTTTATTTTTAACTTCTTTATTACTCATTTAATTTTCATTTTTATAACCTATTATTACCTTACAAAAAAAGGCCTTATTTTTAAAGCAAATTTCACATATATATATTTTTACAATTTTTGTGATTGATTTTGTTTTGTATTTCTAATATTATATTTTTGAGATTCTAACCTCTAGATTTTTAATCTTTGCTTTGTGGTATTTGGTATCAGTTTTGTACCTCTAAGAATCTAATCTTCAGTATCCATTTTCACTTGGGTGTGTGATTACTGGCTTGACTGCTCTCTCCCCTTTTGACTTTCCCCCAGGTCACCTCTATCTCCTTCCTCTCCCTTATCTTCTCTACTTAACTCTGTGAATCTCTCTAGGTATTCCAGGCTGTGAAGAATACTTAGGGAACTGATTACCGGCTAGATTGCTCTCTCCCCTTTTGACTCCCCCTATTCTCCTCCTGGTTACCTCTATCTCCCTCCTCACTCTTTTCTTCTCTTCCTATGTAACTTCATGAACCTCTCCGGGTGCTCCAGACTGAGGAGAGCACATAGGGAATTGATTACTGACTAGAATGCTCTCTCCCCTTTTGATTCCCCCTCTTCTCCTCCGGGTCACCTCTATTTCCCTCCTCCCTCTTCTCTTCTCCATGTAATTCTGTAAACCTCTCTGGGTGTCCCTCACTGGGGAGAATCTTTTCACCATTAACCTAGATGTTTTATTATCTATGCTGTACAGATGGAGAAGTCTTGAGGCTACTGTAAGAATAAGACTAAAAGCCAGAGGCAGGAGGCTTAAGTCCAAAACCTGAGAACACCAGAAAACTCCTGATTCCAAGGAACGTTAACTGACAAGAGCTCATCCAAAAGCCTCCATACCTACACTGAAACCAAGCTCCACCCAAGAGCCAACAAGTTCCAGAGCAAGACATACCACACTAATCTCTAGCAACATAGCAACACAGCCCTGAGCATTACAGTAGAGGCTGCCCAAAGTCATGCCAAACCCAAAGACACCCCAAAACTCTCTACTAGACACTTCATTGCACTCCAGAGAGAAGAGATCCAACTCCAACCACCAGAACACTGACACAAGATTCCCTAACCAGGAAACCTTAACAAGCCACTAGTCCAACCCACCCACAGGGAGCAACCTTGACAATAAAGAGGAACCACAAATTTCCAGTCTACAGAAAGGCTACCCCAAACACAGCAATCTAAACAAAATGAAAGGGCAGAGAAATATTCAGCAGGTAAAGGAACATGATAAGTGCCCACTCAAACAAAACAAGAGGAGGAGATAGGGAGTCTACCTGAAAAAGAATTCAGAATAATGATAGGAAGAATGACCCAAAATCTTGAAGACAAAATGGAATTACAGATAAACAGACTGGAGACAAGGATTGAGAAGATGCAAGAAATGTTTAACAAGGACCTAGAAGAAATAAAAAAGAGTTAATCAATAATGAATAATGCAATAACTGAGATCAAAAGCACTCTGGAGAGAACCAACAGTAGAATAACCGAGGCAGAAGATCGGCTAAGTGAGGTGGAAGATAGAATGGTGGAAATAAATGAAGCCAAGAGGAAAAAGAATTAAAAGAAATGAGGACAACCTCAGAGACCTCTGGGACAATAAATGCCCCAACATTCGAATTATAGGAGTCCCAGAAGAAGAAAGACAAAAGACAAAAAGAAAGGCCATGAGAAAACACTTGAGGAGATAATATTTGAAAACTTCCCCAAAATGGGGAAGGAAATAGCCACACAAGTCCAAGAAACCCAGAGACTTCCAAACAGGGTAAACCCAAGGTGAAACACCACAAGACACATATTAATCAAATTAATGAAAATCAAACACAAACAGCAAATATTAAAAGCAGCAAGGGAAAAGCAACAAATAACACACATGGGGATCCCCATAAGGATAACAGCCGATCTTTCAATAGAAACTCTCAGGCCAGAAGGGAACGACAGAACATACTTAAAGTGATACATGAGAAAAACCTACAACCCAGATTACTATACCCTGCAAGGATCTCAATCAAATACAAAGGAGAAATCAAAAGCTTTACAGAAAAACAAAAGCTGAGAGAATTTAGTACCACCAAACCAGCTCTTCAACAAATGCTAAAGGGTCTTCTCTAAACACAAAACACAGAAAAGGTTTATAAACTCAAACCCAAAACAACAAAGTAAATGGCAATGGGATCACACTTATCAATAATTACCTTAAAGACAAAGACTGGCTGAATGGATACAAAAACAAGACCCCAATATATGCTGTCTAAAAGAGACCCACCTCAAAACAAGGGACAAATACAGACTCAAAGTGAAGGACTGGAAAAAGATATTTCATGCAAATGGAGACCAAAAGAAAGCAGGAGTAGCAATACTCACATCAGATAAAATGAATTTTAATTATTTCAAAGTAATTACTTTAAAGTAAAAGCAGTGAAAAGAGACAAAGAAGGACTACATAATGATCAAAGGATCAATCCAAGAAGATATAACATTATAAATATATATGCATCCAACATAGGAGCACTGCAATATGTAAGGCAAATGCTAACAAGTATGAAAGGGGAAATTAACAGTAACACAATAATAGTGGCAGACCCCACTTACATCTATGGATAGATCATCCAAACAGAAAATTAGCAAGGAAATACAAACTTTAAATGATACAATGGACCAGTTAGACTTAATTGATGTCTATAGGACATTTCACCCCAAAGCAATGAATTACACCTTTTTCTCAAGAGCACACGGAGCATTCTCCAGGATAGATCACACCCTGGGCCATAACTCTAGCCTTGGTAAATTCAAACAAACTGAAATCATTTCAAGCATCTTTTCTGATCACAATGTGATAAGATTAGATGTCATCCCAAGGAAAAGAAATACAAAAAGGGAAAATGTTTGCCTGAGAAGTCCTTACAAATAGCTGTGAATAGAGAAGTGAAAGGGAAAGATATACCCATTTGAATGCAGAGTTCCAACGAATAGCAAGGAGGGATAAGAAAGCCTTCCTCAGTGATCAATGCAAACAAATAGAAGAAAACAATAGAATGGGAAAGACTAGAGATCTCTTCAAGAAAATTAGAGATACAAAGGGAACATTTCATACAAAGACGGGCACAATAAAGGACAGAAATGGTATGGACCTAACAGAAGCAGAAGAGATTAAGAAGAGGTGGCAAGAACACACAGAAGAATTATACAGAAAGTTCTTCATGAACCAGATCATCATGATGGTGTGATCATCAACCTAGAGCAAGACTTCCTGGAATGTGAAGTCAAGTGGGCCTTAGGAAGCATCACTATGAACAAAGCTAGTGGAGGTGATGGAATTCCAGTTGACCTATTTCATATCCTAAAAGACAATGCTGTGAAAGTGCTGCACTCGATACGTAAGCAAATTTGGAAAACTCAGCAGTAGCCACAGGACTGGAAAAAGTCAATTCATTCCAATCCCAAAAAATGGCAATGCCAAAGAATGTTCAAACTATGGCACAATTGCACTCATCTCACATACTAGTAAAGTAATGCTCAAAATTCTCCAAGCCAGACTTCAACAGTACATAAACCATGAACTTCCAGATGTTCAAGCTGGATTTAGAAAAGGCAGAGGAACCAGAGATCAAACTGCCAACATCCATTGGATCAACAAAACAGCAACAGAGTTCAAAAAAAAAAAAAATCTATTTCTGCTTTAATGACTATGCCGAAGCCGTTGACTGTGTGGACCACATAAACTATAGAAAATTCTTCAAGAGATGGGAATACCAGATCACTTGACCTGCCTCTTGAGAAATCTGTATATAGGTCAGGAAGCAACAGTTAGAACCGGACATGGAACAACAGACTGGTTCAAAACTGGGAAAGGGGTACATCAAGGCTGTATATTGTCACCATGCTTATTTAATTTACATGCAGAGTACATCATGAGAAATGCCAGGCTGGATGAAGCACAACCTGGAATCAAGATTGCTGGGAGAAGTATCAATAACCTCAGAGATGCAGATGACACCACCCTTATGGCAGAAAGCAAAGACGAACTAAAGAGCCTCTTGATGAAGGTGAAAGAGGAGATGAAAAAGTTGGGTTAAAACTCAACATTCAGAAAACTAAGATCATGGCATCTGGTCCCATCACTTCATGGCAAACAGATGTGGAAACAATAGAAACAGTGACAGACTTTCTTTTTGGGAGCTCCAAAATCACTGCAGATGGTGACTGCAGCCATGGAATTAAAAGACGCTTACTCCTTGAAAGAAAAGGTATGACCAACCTAGACAGCATATTAAAAAGCAGAGACATTACTTTGCCAACAAAGGTTGGTCTAGTCAAAGCTATGGTTTTTCCAGTAGTCAGGTATGGATGTGAGAGTTGGACTATAAAGAAAGCTGAGCGCCAAAGAATTGATGCTTTTGAACTGTGGTGTTGGAGAAGACTCTTGAGAGTCCCTTGGACTGCAAGGAGATCCAACCAGTCCATCCTAAAGGACATCAGTCGTTAATATACCTTGGAAGGACTGATGTTGAAGCTGAAACTCCAATACTTTGGCCACCTAATGCAAAGAACTGACTCATCTGAAAAGACCCTGATGCTGGGAAAGATTGAAGGTGGGAGGAGAAGGGGATAATAGAGAATGAGATGGTTGGATGGCATCACTGACTCAATGGACACGAGTCTGAGTAAACTCTCGGAGTTGGTGATGGACAGGAGTCCTTGCATGCAGCAGTTATGGGGTCGTATGAGTCAGACACAACTGAGAAACTGAACTGAACTTACAGGATAAAAACTATTAAAAATGCAAACATATGGAGGTTAAACAACACACTTCTGAATAACCAACAAATCACAGAAGAAATAAAAAAAGATATTAACGTATGCATAGAAACGAATGAAAATGAAAACACAACAACCCCAAACCTATTGGACACTGTAAAAGCAGTGCTTCATACAAGCTTACCTCAAGAAACAAGAGAAAAATCTAACAAATATCCTAACTTTACACCTAAACCAGCTAGAAAAAGAAGAAATGAAGAACCCCAGGGTCAGTAAAGGAAAAGAAATCATAAAAATTAGGGCAGAAATAAATGAAAAAGAAACAAAGGATACTACAGCAAAAATCAACAAAACTAAAAGCTGCTTCTTTGAGAAGATAAATAAAATAGACAAACCATTAGCCCTACTCATTAAAATAAAAGGAGGGGGGGATCAATTCAATAAAATTGAAAATGAAAATGGAGAAACCACAGCAGACAACACAGAAATACAAAAGATCATAAGACACTGCTATCAGCAACTATATGACAATAAAATGTACAACTTGGAATAAATGGATGAATTCTTAGAAAAGTATAACCTTCTAAAACTGAACCAAGAAGAAATAGAAAATCTTAACAGACCCTTCATAGGCATGGAAATCAAAACTGTAATAAAAAATCTTCCAATGGACAAAAGTCCAGGACCAGATGGCTTCACAGGTGAATTCTACCAAAAATTTAGAGAAGAGCTAACACATATCCTACTCAAACTCTTCCAGAAAATTGCAGAGGAAGGTAAACTCCCAACTCATTCTATGAGGCCACCATCACCCTAATACCAAAACCAGACAAAGATGCCACACACACACACAAAAAAAAGCTACAGGCCAATATCACTAATGAACATAGATGCAAAAACCCTCAACAAAATTCTAGTAAACATAATCCAACAACATATTAAAAAGATCATGCATCATGATTAAGTGGGTTTATCCCAGGGATGCAAGGATTCTTCAATATTCACAAATCAATCAATGTGATACACCACATTAACAAATTGAAAGATAAAAACAATGTGATTATCTCAATAGATGCAGCAAAAGCCTTTTACAAAATTCAACATCCATTTGTGATTAAAAAAAAACAACAACAAAAAACCCTCCAGAAAGCAGGAATAGAAAGAACAGACCTCAACATAATAAAAGCCATATATGACAAACCAACAGCAAGCATTATCCTCAATGGTGAAAAATTGAAAGCATTTCCCCTAAAGTCAGGAAAAAGACAAGGGTGTCCACTCTCACCACTACTATTCAACATAGTTTTAGAAGTTTTAGCCACAGCAATCAGAGGGAAAAAAAGAAATAAAAGGAATCCAGATTGGAAACAAAGAAGTAAAACTCTCATTGTTTGCAAATGACATTATCCTCTACATCAGTTCAGTTCAGTTCAGTCGATCAGTCGTGTCCGACTCTTTGCGACCCTATGAATCACAGCACACCAGGCCTCCCTGTCCATCACCAACTCCCGGAGTTCACCCAGACTCATGTGCATCAAGGCGATGATGCCATCCAGCCATCTCATCTTCTGTCATCCCCTTCTCCTCCTGCCCCCAATCCCTCCCAGCATCAGGATCTTTTCCAATGAGTCAACGATTCACATGAGGCGGCCAGAAAACCCTAAAGACACCACCAGAAAATTACTAGACCTAATCAATGAATATAGTAAAGCTGCAGGATATAAAATTAATACACAGAAATCCCTTGCATTCCTATACACTAACAATGAGAAAACAGAAAGAGAAATTAAGGAAACAATTCCATTCACCATTGAGACAAAAAGAATAAAATATTTAGGAATAAATCTACCTAAAGAAACAAAAAAACCTATATATAGAAAACCATAAAACACTGATGAAAGAAATTAAAGATGACACAGGTAGATGGAGAAATATACCATGGTCATGAATCAGAAGAAGCAATATAGTGAAAATGAGTATAATACCCAAAGCAATCTATAGATTCAATGCAATCCCTATCAAGCTTCCAATGGTATTTTTCAGAGAACTAGAACAAATAACTTCACAATTTATGTGGACATACAAAAAACCTTGAATAGCTAAAGCAATCTTGAGAAAGAAGAATGGAACTGGAGGAATCAATCTGCTTGACTTCAGACTATATTACAAAGCTATAGTCATCAAGACAGTATGGTACTGGCACAAAGACAAAAATATAGATCAATGGAACAAAACAGAAAGCCCAGAGATAAATCCATGCACCTATTGACACCTCATCTTTGACAAATCAGGCAAGAATATACAGTGGATAAAAGACAATCTCTTTAAGAAGTGGTGCTGGGAAAACTGGTCAACCACATGTAAACTAGAACACTTTCTAACACTATATACAAAAATAAACTCAAAATGGATTAAAGATCTAAATGTAAGACCAGAAACTATAAAACTCCTAGAGGAAAGCATAGGCAAAACATAAATCACAGCAGGATCCTCTATGATCCACCTCCCAGAGTAATGGAAATAGAAGCAAAAATAAACAAATGGGACCTGATTAAACTTAAAAGCTTTTGCACAATGAAGGAAACTATAAGCAAGGTGAAAAGGATAGCTTTCAGAATGGGAGAAAATAATAGCAAATGAAGCAACTGACATAGAATTATCTCAAAAACATACAAGCAGCTCATGCAGCTCAATACCAGAAAAATAAATGACCCAATCAAAAAATGGGCCAAATAACTAAACAGACATTTCTCCAAAGAAGACATACAGATGGCTAACAAACCCATGAAAAGATGCTCAACATCACTCATTATCAGAGACATGCAAATCAAAACCACAATGAGGTACCATCTCACACCAGTCAGAATGGCTGCTATCAAAGTCTACAAGCAACAAATGTTGGAGAGGGTGTGGAGAAAAGGGAACCCTCTTACACTGTTGGTGGGAATGCAAACTAGGACAGCCACTATGGAGAACAGTGTGGAGATTCCTTAATAAAACTGGAAATAGAACTGCCATATGACCTGGCAATCTCACTGCTGGACACACACACCAAGGAAACTAGAACTGAAAGAGACACGTATATGTCAGTGTTCATCGCAGCACTGCTTATAATAGCCAGAACATGGAAGCAACCTAGATGTCCATCAGCAGACAAATGGGTAAGAAAGCTGTGGTACATATACATTATGGAATATTACTTGGCTATTAAAAAGAACACATTTGAATCAGTTCTAATGAGTTGGATGAAACTAGAGCCTATTATATAGAGTGAAGTAAGTCAGAAAGAAAAACATCAATACAGTATATTAATGCATATATATGGAATTTAGAAAGATGGTAATGATGACCCAATATGTGAGACAGCAAAAGAGATACAGATATAAAGAACAGACTTTTGGACTCCATGCTAAAAGGCAAGGGTGGGATGATTTGAGAGAATAGCATTGAAACATGTATATTACCATTTGTGAAACAGATGGCCAGTCCAAGTTGGATGCATGAAACAGAGCACTCAAAGCTGGTGCACTGGGACAACCCTGAGGGATGGGATCGGGGGGGAGGTGAGATGGGGGTTCCGGATGGGGGGCACATGTACACCCATGGCTGATTCATGTCAATGTATGGCAAAAACCACTACAATATTGTAAAGTAATTAGCCTCCAATTAAAATTAATTAATTAATTAATTTTTAAAAAAGAATATACAAAAGAAATGTAGTTCAAGTATTTTGAATACAAAGTCTCACTGTCATTTTCCCAAAATCACAGCTGGATCGGGGATAAATGCTAAGTCCATCCTAAAATGAATGCTCCCCTCAATTCACTGCATTACTTTAATTATATCATGTACACAACATATTGTGACATTATTTAGTCATGTGTTCTATGCGGCATGAATCTCACACATATGTGATATGTCCCATAAGCACAGACAAATACCTACAGCAGTAATCTAGTTACCAGTTCAGAGTTAACCACAAATCAGAGCACAATTTTAGCTATTTCTATAAACAATGTTCTAAGTGCTCTTGTGTTTTATAAAAAATCCTAAACATTCTGTATTATCAAGGAAAATAATGTGCTTACCCTGGAGCACAAACACAGCCACTTATGCAGGGTGACGATGGGGCGCAAGTGAAGTTCATAGCCAAATTCGCACATGTAGTTTCACAGTTTATGCCACCAGCTGGTAATTCAGGGTCAGGAAACCTACAGTCGAAATACTGTTTTCCCTCAGGACAGATGTGAACTTCAGGAACAAGGCACAGACAAAATATGCTTAACTTTGTATTTGCTCCATATACACAATCGTATTTACATGCGTTTGTCATTAAAACACAATTAACTATAGAACACAGTATATTTTACCAGTAATTACTGATGACCCCAGTAATAACTGATTTTACTCTGTGATGTTTGATTCATGAGCTTAAACTATTCTCTAACCAGATTTCCTTTAATCACCTAAATTTCTAAAATCTATTTTGAGTTTGAAAACTTTAGCTGCCTTCCATAAGAAAACAACTAAACAACTAGTATATACCTTCCTGAAATCAAGAAACAGGGTATTGTGATAATCTAAACAAACATTATCATTTTTTGAAGACTGACAGTACCATAAGTCTAAACTGTTACAAAGCTATGTGTTCACAACAAACACGTGATACTTTTAGATCTTGCTTCATCCCTGAGTCACCATTCATGTTACTCCTTCCTGGTGGCTCAGACGGTAAAGGATCTGCCTGCAATGCAGGAGGCCCAGGGAGCCCGGGATCGAACCTGGGGTCCCTAGGTCTCAAGATCCCCTGGAGGAGGCATGGCTACCCCTTTGTATTCTATCCAGTATTCTTGCCTGGAGAATTCCATGGACAGAGGAGCCTGGCAGGCTACAGTCCATGGGGCCACTGAGAGTCAGACATGACTGAGCAACTAACTCCTTTCACTATAATGAGGAAGTGCAGAAAATGGGCATAATTATAGGGGCTACATGTTGCTCCAGAAAGCTTTTGAGTTCCGAGGGATTACCACCTCTTCTGTGGGGTCAAAAGGAAACTTGGGGATTCCTCTGCGAGAAGCCTGGCCACCTGGGCTTCCTTTTCCTCAGTACTGAACCTCCCAATGCAAATGAGTCAAGGCGGGGAGGGCCCAGCAGCTTCCAAATGTGTGCAGTCCATGAACATACCCTGTAAATAAGCCCTAGACAGCCTGAATCCTGATACACTGAATCAAGGGCATATAATTAATTCAAAGCTAATTTAGAAAATTTATAACTGTGCAAATAAATAACAAAGCAATAGCTCACAATTGGTTTTATCAGCCTACACTCTTGCTACCCATTGAAATCAACAGAAGGTACCTTTGTTTAGTATTTGCCTAGAATTTCTCCACAGTGACCATAAATTTGAGGCTTTCTGTGTGGTGAAAAATAAATAATATAAAGGGTCTCCTATATATATGATCTTCAGGAATGATATGCAATCATAATGTGACATTTTCAAAAGAGACAGCAGTTGTCACTTTACATACCATTGTTAACTGATGGCTAGTCCTAAAGCTTTGCTACTTAAAATGTAGCCCTGAACCTGGTATCATTAGCATCACTTTGACCATCAACAGAAATGTTGCAGGCATCACCCTGACCTACTGAATCAGAATCAATATTTTAACAAGATCCCTAGGTTTTTTATGTGTACTTTCGGAATCTAAGAATTGCTGATCTGGAGTAGGGTTTCCCAACTGCTGTTACACAAGTGACTTCCAACAGGTGCCTGGATACATATCCCTAAAGCGTTTGGCAGACCTGAGGTGGTGCTGGGATGGGGAGCATCAGGCAGCCTCCCTGGGTTGATCAGCTCTGCCATAAGCAGCCTTACATGTTCACCCAACATTGTCCAACAAATATTATAATTCTGGAGGTGAAAAAGTTAGGAAGCACCAGAGCACCATGTAGAAAAGCATTCCTAAGGCTATTCCTCCATGTGCATTGGCAAGGAGGGCTGTGATGAATTCATAACTTCTGCCCTAAGAGTAGGGACAGTACTAGAGCCTCCTCTCTAAGGAAAACATATATCTACATCTTACCAGTAGAGGGCGTTGCTAATTCATCACATTTCACAGTCCCATTTGAACACTGGCTAGTAGAAGTAAACAGATAGTTAATTCATGAAACAAACCTCAAGACTTTTCTGTTTAAAAAACAATATAACATGCAAGAATTGACAAAAAAGATTTTTTCCCAGTAGTTTTTATAAATAAGTTATTGGTTTAGAACTGATTTGAAGAGAGCTATTTCAGTTCAACACATTTTTATCAAACACTGGTATATGTGTGAGGCACTATGATTAGCATGGAGAATTCAAAGACCAAAATTCTTAGTCTTTACCCAAGTGCTTACTATGTTCCAGTAGGAGAGAAAGACATACAAATAAATAATTAAGCCAGTGTGACATGAAACATACAAATTTTTAAGATATATTAGCACAAGTAAAGCACGTAACAATGTTTCAAAATCTGTTAGCAATTGACATTAGGGCAGTCAAAGAAGATAAAGTCTGCAAAATTTTGAAGACAGTATGGAGGTTACAATATAGGTAAGGTAGGAATGTTGTCACACTGAGTGAAGATGTAGTGAAAAGTCACATAGGGGTGGAACAGCTTTCTATGCAACAGAGTGCCATGTGGGACGTAACCGAACAGGCCTACAGCAAAGTGTCAAAAGCCAGCTTCTATTAGAACACTGAGACTTTATCCCTGAAGTGAGTCACTAAAGACCTTAAACAGAGATGTGATATCGTTGGTTTGAATTCTAGGAAAGTCATTCTGGCAGCAGCGTGGAAGAGACAGTGGAGTCACATCTTACAACCTGAGTTCCAAAGTCAGGGCATAAGGCAAAAACCAAATTCAGGCAATATGAATTGTGAAAATCCCTTAAGGATTTATCATGGTAAGGAAAGATTTTTACACCAATTCTCAATAAGCCCAACATAAACAGTTTTGCTTCCAGCTCTGGACTAGGTCGTATTTTCTATATTTGAGCCCAGATGAAGAAGCTGACTAACAGAGAAGGGCCGTGCCATACAAAAAATATGCTTCTTCCTCGTCTAACCCTAGGATGACCCTCAGAAATATGACTCACACTGCGAATGGCAGAAAGGAACCGAGACACAGGGATCTCAGGTCACAGAACCAGGCCTTTCATATCATACTGATTCTGGGACACGGGCTTTTTAAGAGGAATGGTAAATGAGACCGTGAGACAAATGGAATTTCTTTCTCACTGAGGTGGGAAGGTTCCTTTGTTTTTGCCAAGTTTACTTAAACATAATTGAGTTTAAGGTCTTTAGTGACTCACTTCAGGGATAAAGTCTTAGTGTCCTAATAGAAGCTGGCTGTCCTAATAGAAGAGCAATATAACATCTTGGTAGCATGGAAGGAGACGAAACTAAAGACAAGAAGATCAAGTAGAAATGTCCAGGGAAGAGAGGCTGAGAGACATTGCTAAGACAGAGGTGACAGAAAGGAGGAAATGGATTTCAACTGTATGGAGAAAATAAAATCTAAAGTCATTGGCAGTATACTGGGTAGGGGTGTTGAAGAGGAGGAAAGAGTCAAAGACAGCTCCCAGATTTATGGCTTGGGAGACTATGGCTAATAGTACAACCTACTGTAGATAGAGCCAAGAGCTGGTTGCCTCTGCATCTCGACTGAGGGAAAGGAAGGGAGATGCACATAACAGTAAATACAAATTGTGCATAAACAATATTCTGCCACGGATACAAAATAAGCTGCAAAGCAAAACAGACAACAGAGCAAGCACTGCAGAGCCAGGCTGTCCAGGAATGAATCCTGGCTTCGTTACTAAGGTGCTTAACTGTCTGTGCCTCATTTCCTCACCTGTACACGGGAGCTGTAGCAACTGTACCTGCCTCTTAGGGTTACAGTGATGGGTGTTTTAATAGATGTAAAACTCCTAGAATGATACCAGGACTACAGAAAGCGCACAGGAAAGGACAGATATGATTATTGCAATGGTCATTATTACTATCCTCTTACGTCTGTTCTTATCTGTGGGTGCCTATGGTGCAACTAAAAGGAGGTTAGGAGTTGGATATAGATCTGTGAGGACTGCTGCATGGACATGTCTGCATTTTTAACAGGTTACAACTCGAAGGAGTGTTTTCTTATGAATAAGCATTTTCTCACTAGAATGGCTGTCCTTTGGGAGGCAGTATTCTGACTCCAGAGGGTGACATGGTGAATTCCAATTTGAAATTGCATTTTCTGAGCCAATGGATAAGCCACAAAACTAAAACGCCTCAGTAACTTACAACATGTGACCATTTATCTCACCCCTAACTATTATTTGAGAACTAAGGTGAGAGCCATCTCACCCTTAACTATTGAGAACTAATCAGAGGCATTCCATTTCACTGTCTGACACTTTAACTCACTGCTCTTTTCTGCAGTTATGAGCGCAAGACTTAGGCATTCCATGTTGAAATGAAATGTGTGTGTGTGTGTGTGTGTAGGTTAATGTATATATGTATGTATTTGGGTTACATATATATAAATGTCATACATATGGTTTAAAAGTTTATATATTAAGGTTATCTGTATTTTTCAAATTACGGATGTCACATTTCAATTTATGGATTTGGTTAAGAATTTACATCACTCAATGTTATTTGTCAAGAACAATCACCATTACTGAAATCTACCATAAGCCTGAGGGTGTTGGGATGAGCTCTCCGGGTTGGTAAATACTGCCTCTATAATGACACCGGCAGTGAAATCTGTAAGGGGAAGAAAAAGGTTAAGTTAACAAAATAGGATATATTTAAGAAAAAAAAAAAAACAACACTGAAATTCAAGCAGACCACATGCTGTATTGGTACTTTTAAGGCACAGCCTAGCAATGACATTAATACACAAAATTCCATGCAATTCTGTTAAACAAATGTGAAATCTTCTACAGCTTTGGATTTTGTTTCCCAAAACTCATACTCTGTATTGTTTTCGTCACAGTACAGACTCATGTTGTCTCTGTCACAAAAATGTCCCTGGAGGGACTTCAGAGAAAGACAACCAATATATCATGTAACCCTATGTAGACGACAAAGTCTTTATGTCATGTGAGATTTGAGAAATTTCTGAATGCTGAGAGACATTACAATTTGCCACATGACAGAGAAACATAAACCTTGCTATTATTATTGATACGGCAAAAGCACATGGGAATGAACTTCGGGATTACTCATCAGATTCCTTAGCTCTTTCTGCAGCGATTTGTGAGCACATACAGGGTTAACAAATAAATACATAAGAGTAAGGATATTAAGAAATAGTAAAGAAACAACTCACAAGGAGATCCTTGCATATATGTCCACTTATTTTATGGAAAAAGTGACATTTAATAGTGGAAAAAATTTATGGTTCTGAGTCAATTAGATTTAAAAAAAAAAAAGAGAGAGAGAGAGAGAAAAGAAACAGGCATAACAGCCCCTTTTCCCTGCAAGGGAGATAAAAGGTTAAAAATTGGATGCTGTCAACCCATTTCTGGGACGTACATGGGCACGCAAAAGCTCAGTGTGTCTTCATAGTATTTGCCTTCGGGACAGTTGCAGCCTTCTGCGCAGTCATCGTCGCACTGCTCTGGGGAGGAGAGGGAGATGCAGGAGCGGCGGCAGAAGGAGGAGCAGCGATGGTACATCATGCCTTTCTGACACACCACCCCTGAGGATGGAGAAGCAGCGACTGAGAGAGACAGCACAGGGCCCAGAGCACGGTATGCTGGGAGATGAGCCCATGACAGATACCAATCATGAAAACAGAAGGTCTTCCACACCATGACTGACTGCTATAACATAAATAAATAAGCAAGCAATTCTTTGCCTCAATAGAAGTTTAACCAAAGAAGAATACAATTTCTATGTGAACTATATTTAAGTGTGACATTTCATAACATTCTTTAACAGCCTGGGCTATAATTTTCTTAATATACTTAAGGTACTTTATCCATCTAAATAAACCTACTGTCCTCACATTTTAAACTTGTTTACTGCTATGTTGGCACCATCTTCTTTATGACATTATTTAACCCTAAGTAAACTTTGTCATCTACAAGTAACACAAAACTTGATTTCATTGATCTATGCTCACAGATCCTGTTTTTTTTGCCTATTAAATCATGTCTGCATCTTTTGCTAAATCCTTCCAATTTCTTTTTAGAAAAAAACTGAATTGATTAAAGTAGGCAAACTAAAATATTCTAAAAACACACTTGCACAGACACCTCAGAAATGCTGGGTAAAACAACTGAAATAATGTTAATTATACAACTGCTCTTGTGAGAGAAAAAAAAAAAGGCGGGGGAGGGGGAGGGTGGAAGGTAACTTCTTTGGATGACAGCGGTAAGGAGAGAAAAAAAATCCAAAACTTGAAGTAGAGAAAGCGAGGGTGGGTCGCAGTGATTTTGGACCTTATGTTTAATTCTTAAGGAAATGGAAAATGAAAGTTGGTCCTTTTCAAGGTAAGGAACTGGTAGGCTCTTAACTGATACCTCCAAGAAAATCATCGAACTCAGTTGAAAAGATGGACTACAGCAGAGGTCAGCAAACATTTTTTGGAATGAGCTAAATGGTTCCAGAGAATAGCAAGGAGAGATAAGAAAGCCTTCCTCAGTGATCAATGCAAAGAAATAGAGGAACAATAGAATGGGAAAGACTAGAGAGCTCTTTAAGAAAATTAAAGATACCAAGGAAACATTTCATACAAAGATGGGCACAATAAAGGACAGAAATGGTCTGAACCTAACAGAAGCAGAAGATATTAAGAAGAGGTGGCAAGAACATACAGAAGAACTATACAAAAAAAAAAAATCTTCATGACCCAGATAACCATGATGGTGCGATCACTCACCTAGAGCCAGACATCCTGGAGTGCAAAGTCAAGTGGGCCTTAGGAAGCGTCACGATGAACAAAGCCAGTGGAGGCGATGGAATTCTAGTTGAGCTACTTCAAATCCTAAAAGATGATGCTGTGAAAGTGCTGCATCCAATATGCCAGCAAATCTGGAAAACTCAGCAGTGGCCACAGGACTGGAAAAGGGCAGTTTTCATTCCAATCCCATAGAAAGGCAATACCAAAGACTGCTCAGACTACCACACAATTGCACTCATTTCACAGGCTAGCAAAGTAATGCTCAAAATCCTCCAAGCCAGGCTTCAACAATATGTGAACCATGAACTTCCAGATGTTCAAGCTGGATTTAGATAAGGCAGAGGAACCAGAGATCAAATTGCCAACATCTGCTAGCTCATCAAAAAAGCAAGAGATTTTCAGAAAAACATCTACTTCTGTTTTATTGACTACACCAAAGCCTTGACTGTGTGGATCAAAACAAACTATGGAAAATTCTTCAAGAGAAGGGAATACCAGACCACCTTACCTGTCTTTTGAGAAACCTGTATGCAGGTCAAGAAGCAACAGTTAGAACCAGACATAGAGCAACAGACTGGTTCTAAATAGGGAAAGGAGTACATCAAGGCTGTATACTGTCACCCTGCTTATTTAACTTCTATGTAGAGTGCATCACTCGAAATGCTGGGCTGGATGAAGCACACGCTGGAATCAAGATTACTAGGAGAAATATCAATAACCTCAGATAAACAGATTACACCACCGTATGGCAGCAAGTGAAGAAGAACAAAAGAGCCTCTTGATGAAGGTGAAAGAGGAGATGAAAAAGTTGGCTTAAAACTCAACATTCAGAAAATGAAGGTAATGGCATCAGGTCCCATCACTTCATGGCATATAGATGGAAGAAACAATGGAAACAGTGACAGACTTTATTTTCTTGGGCTCTAAAATCACTACAGATGGTGACTGCAGCCATGAACTTAAAAGACACTTGCTCCTTGAAAGAAAAGCTATGACAAACCTAGACAGCATATTAAAAAGCAGAGACATTACTTTGACAACAAAGGTCCAGCTAGTCAAAGCCTTGGTTTTTCCAGTAGTCATGTATGGATGTGAGAGCTGGACTATAAAAAAAAGCTGAGCACCAAAGAATTGATGCTTTTGAACTGTGGTGTTGGAAAAGACTCTTGAGAGTCCCTTGGACTGCAAGGAGATCAAATCAGGCAATCTGAAAGGAAATCAGTCCTGAATATTCATTGGAAGGTATGAGGATAAGCTGAAACTCCAATACTTTGGCCACCTGATGCCAAGAACTGACTCATTGGAAAAGACCCTGATGCTGGGAAAGATTGAAGGTGGGAGGAGAAGGGGATGACAGAGGATGAAATAGTTGGATGGCATCACCAACTCGATGGACATGAGTTTGAACAAGCTCTGGGAATTGGTGATGGACAGGGAGGCCTGGCGTCCTACAGTCCATGGGGTCACAAAGAGCCGGACATAACTGAAGAGCTGAACTGAACTGAAATGGTGAATAGTTTCGATTTCTCAGGCCATACTGTCTCTGTTACAACTACCCAGCTCTACCCTTGTAACTAAATATGCAAACATATGGGCAGTAAAATTTATTTGCAAAATACAGGAAGCCCATGGGTTTAATTTGCCAACTTCTAGATGAGAAGAAATCTGCTCATAATACAGGAGATGCCAGGATAGCTACACTCTAATTTTGCTTATGGTAAAAATAGTCAAAAGCTATTGTCTTATGTAACAGAGTGCCAATTTTAAGAAATAAAGTAAGCCCCCATTTTTTTCATGTTGACACATTATATTAGTATTTCAAATAAGTTAAGCAAATGTTGACTTTTTATTAAAAAATAGAAGTAATTACAAATGCAAAAATCTCTGAAGTGCTATTTGATCATCTTCATCAGGGCCACTGCCATCATACTCACCACAGAATGAAATCTGAGCTCTGAAATCGATGGGAATGCCACGCTGGCCACAGAGGTAGGCGTAGTGGGCAAGAGCATTGCACAGGCAGGTGCTTCCACACTTGCACGCATCGTGGCGGCACAGCTGATAGTAGAGCCCAGGGCTAACGTAGATGTGGCAAGGAGCAAAGAGCTCCTGGTGGATAACATCACAGTGTGCTGCATATCCAACTGACAGACAAAGAACCCCATTAGCACTTCACTTACTAGTCTAGCTAGCATCAGATAGCCCTAAGTATCGAATTCCAGCACTAGCCAAGGCATCTTGCTTTCCTAGAAATGCACTGTACTGCACATTCAAAAAGAGTCAGTATCTTCAGCTTATACTTTGAAGGGGGGGGGGTATTTTCAGTAATATTGGTAACAGCACTTACTCCATATTTAATGTTCTTTTAGCAAAAAAAGACATTGTGTCATACCTGAATAACATGAGTATCAGAAGGGTTCACTGATAGAAGTGGCCTCAATTACCCCATTGCCTGCAGATCATCCTGGGAAATCACCCCAATTTTGCTATAAATAATTGACGAGTATTAGAAGGTTTATCTCCAGACAACCATACACAATAAAAGTAGTGTCAGGTTATGGATGTTACAGCAACTCCCTGGGATATATTATCCAGGAAGGACTGGGAATCATCTCACCCAGTGGAGTCTCTGAGGTAAATGGTAATGAGGTGGATGCCACATAATCATTGAATCCAATATCCACACGGGCACAGTGCTCAATGTCTGGTAAATATTAGGAGCTCAATACTGTTTGATAAATGAATCTGTGAATAAATGGATAATTAATAGAAATTGATAATGGAGCATATGCTAACTGCTCTGAGGTACCACTACCAAGTCTTTTGAGGGGATCTGTGTAATCAGATCTTGAGTTTGTTGACTTTTTCCCTTGAGAAAGACTGATCTGATATAATTCTCAGTGGGAGTAACCAAGTTTGACAAAACAATCTAGCTTTCCTCTTTCCGAAAAAAGCCTAGTGTGATTTCTTGGCGTAATGGACCTCAATTGCATTGATTTCCTCATGGAAGAAAAATTAATCAGTCTTGGAGTTGTCATTGTCTTTGAGAGATAAGATGAGCTGCTAGAGTTTTAGAATTTTTTCACTATTAAGGAATTATGCTGAACTTATTTTGTGAAGTTTTTTAAATATATTATTGGAAACACATGCTAATTATGAGTAGTAACCTGAGTACTATATTTTTGTATTGTTAAGCACATAATATGTGAAAACAAATGATTTAGACTATGTAACAGTGTACTATTGGCATGCACCCTTCCAATTACCAGGATCTCCAAGCAAAGACTTGTATCATATGCTCTAAGGATTTGTAGGTCAAAAAATATTCCTACTGACATTAAGTGAAAAGGTGACTCAGAAAATCCTTGTTTAAAAATATCCTTCAGAATACACATTAGAATTGACTTTTGTCTATTTACTTTACTTTCTTGGGATGTTTTTGAATTTACCTATTTGAAATTAAAAAAAAAAAAAAACGGTTCAAGGCAAACATGAAGAAAAATAATATCTAAAACATATAAGTCATAGAAGACATATGATATGGGGACAAAAGTGATAAAGAAATATATGTAACAAAGTAACAGGTAATAAAGGTAGTCATTAAAGAAACAACTAGAGAAAAACTGAATTCATCAACTGGACTCTACTCCAAATTTTACATGCTGTTTTTTTTCAAGAGATCAAAAATAATTTAATGAAGAAAATGAAGTCTAGGTAGCTTCATTGGTAAATTCAATCAAACATTCAATCAAAGTCTAAGTAGCTTCATCAGTAAATTCAATCAAAATTTCAATCAAACATGCTGGCCACTTAATTTTAGACTAGCATAACCCTGATACCACAAATCTTACAGACACCGAAAGAAAAATATAAACAAATATCCTTCATAATATAAGTAAAATATCTTCAACAAAATAACAGCAATCTAGTAATACATAAAAATGCTAATGATGATGCTAATCCATCATCACCAAATAAGGTTTATCCTATAAATGACAGTTTAGTATTTGAAAATAATCAATGCAATGCAACATAGTAATGGAATAAAAGATAAGCTTAATAAATAAATAAATAAATAAAAGATACATACTAATAACATTAAAAATATTTTATCAAAATATCAAGTAAGGAACTGAAAAATTTAGAGACAAACTGAGCAAGAAAAATGAAATGAGAAGGACTAGATCTATTAGCAAAAAGTTGAGAGAAGGGGAAGGAAAGTGTTGTGAAATGGAAACGAGGTTAAAAGCATCAAATCACAGAAAGCAAAAGACTCTGGTCTATTCCTCTTACTATAGATAGGAAAAATGACCCAAGATGTTAACAAAAATAAGTTTAGAAGTTGAGCTAGATAAAAAGCCAGTAGTAAAAGAAGATTCCTGGAGTAGGAAATGGCAAACCATTCCAGTATTCTTGCCTGGAAAAATTCCATGGACTGAGGAGCTCTGCAGGCTACAGTCCATGGGATCGCCAAGAGTTGGACATGACTGAGCACCACCCCCCACACACACACACACACACAAAATCAAGATTATCTTATGTTCTTTCCAGGACACTAAAGCCACAAGTTAATAGTAAGGACCGCAGAACAATAAACAGAATCCCTCCAAACAACCACCACAAAATAACAGTAAGCTAGCCAAAATAATTAATGGAACAATATTAAAGTATAAAAATGTCTATTTAAGCATGCACATCAACTTTTTTCACAAAGTGATTTTACCAAAAAAAAAGTGCCTTAGTTTCTTGAATAGTAAAGTAGCCTTTCCCATCGTCTGCTGTGACTTTAGTAAAAAAAAAAAAGTACAGCCCCAAATTATTGGCATGTGAGTTGCACTTTCACTGTAAACGGAAACTCTGGAGTGTGAGCATCTCAAACCATTGCACACCTGATGGCCCGAAGCTTTTCTGGATCACTGGCTTCCTGCTTATGAAGCAATAATATGTTCTGTGAGCAGGAACTCATCACGTGACAGTAATAAAGAGAGGAATGCACATGCACTGTCATGCTGCGGCACCAAAGCTGAACATCCCAAGATTATTCGAGCATTATAATACTCCAGAGATTTTTCTTTAGCACTTAAAGAATCTGAAATATACAAAATGCTAGCTCACATTTTAGGACAACTGAGGGATTTCTGAGCACCTAAAACAAGGAAATCTATGAATGCAGAATAATAGATGAAATAGTCATTTTCTGGAGTTCTTTTTTAAAGTAACCTAGATTACATAAAGAGGCATATGTATTAAACAAAAATACATAAGGAATGGCATTGATTTATCATAATGAAGAAAATGAGAATTTAAAATCACTAATTTTATAAAATTACAGTAATAAAGAGAATTTTTCCTAGGTTTAAATGCAGAAAGACTCACTGTTTTGTTGATTAATGTTGCAGGGGTCCACCACAGGAACATGAACAGGTGCAAAACAAGTAGAAGAAACTCTCCATGCATTTGCATGAAGTTGTGGGGTACCTTCTATCATGCCTGATGGAGAACTAGAAAGCAAATCTTCTCTTAGTCTCTCCCATTTATTTCCTTCCTTCAGAGTCTTCAAATACTGAATACTACTCTTTCAATCTACAAGAATATCTTAGAGTTTGAAATGTTTTATTACATTTTTAAATATACATGGTTTTAGCTTCCTGTTACACCATGTCAAATCTTGGACATATATGATTTTATTTAATGATCACTTCAATAAGCCTTGTGAAGAAAACAACTTTATCCCCACTTGAGAGAGAAGGAAAAGCAGAAGCTTAGAGAAATATTAACATTCACTCAGCTGGTGACACTCAGTGTCAGAGTGGAGATTCAAATGTAATTCACACCAATTTAATGAAAATGCAAACAACCAAAACATCAATGTGTTTCGGGAGGTAGAGGTAGGGAGCTCACATGATTCTTTTCAAGGTAAAGACAAATATCCTAAACAATACATAGTCTATACTTCTGGGATACTTCAGTTTTCATTATGAGGCCTGAAATACTGAGGTTCCATTGTGAAGTTGGGCAAACAAACCAAATGAAAATTGAGGTATAAGAGTTACTCTACATCCAAGTTTACTCAACAAACCAACATGGAATAGAAATACCCTTCAGGCTTATAAACCACAATGATGTTTAAGAGTCTGACACTAAAACACCCCCTCCAGTGGTCTTCAAGATTTATTAACTCTTCAGATGCTAGATACTGAGAGACAATCCCTACTGGAACTGCGTCAAACACTGTCAGAACCACTTAGAGAATCAGGTTGGACTAGGTTTCCTGTAGGAAGATCTGACCAAGCAAAACTTTACTAATGCAAGCCATGACTGCATTAATTGCTACAGCATGGCCAATCAGTAGACCAGCATTTATCTTGGCCCTTTTAGTGTCTTAGTAAGCATAACTACTTTGCTTACCATTTATTTCAATCACCATTACAAAGCTATACAGAGCTTCTCACCACAGGGACTGAGGCAGGAGAAGAAAAGGGAGGCACACAGGCCATTCCACAATCCACATTCCTTATATCGATTCTTTCCTTCTTTCCTTCTGAGCCTCGTGGCTCAGATGGTAAAAGCATCTGCTTGCAATGCAGGAGACGGGGTTGGATCCCTGGGTGGGGAAGATCCTTTGGAGAAGGAAGTAGCAACCCACTCCAGTACTCTTGCCTGGAAAAATCCATGGATGGAGGAGCCTCATAGGCTACAGTCCAAGGGGTCACAAAGAGTCAGACATGACTGAGCAACTTCACATTCCTTCTTTTTCCTATCTCTCAAAATGAAACTATTCTAAACTATATAGAATTATAACAAACACCCAATCCAAGATCTCATTTTGCTCCAACAAGAACACAAAGACTCACAGAAATTGCATAGCCTGAACTAGGTCTTCTCCTCCTTTGCCTCTCCATCCCTCTCCACCCTACAAAGCACAATAAAATAACTGGTCAAGGTGATGGTGTACTCAGGGTTCCCAGGAGGAACTGACTCAGAGCTTGGCTCTTTTATTTCACTTAAAATAATAAATACCAAAAAATAGGAGCTAAAATGTAAACCCATCTATTTATGGCATTTCATTTTACAAAATAGCCTTTCAGTTCACTGTGGTTAACTTACTAAAACAAGGCATACAAAATAAACTTTCAAGCAATTAATATTTTACATTCCATTATGTTTGCAGATTCACATTAACTTTTGTGATGCAAGGAATTTTAACTGCTTATGCTGGAAAGCTAAACAATGTTTGAAAATTATCTCTGAAATATTATCCATCACTGTTATCAGGCCTGAATGTTTATACATGGTGCCTTAGAAAGAGGCAGACATATCTACCATCTGTTAAACATTGACTATTAACCCATTCTGACAAACAGGAAGAGAAAGAAAGCTTAATGCCGCTTCTGTACATCTTAACCAAGTCACTTAATATATTTCTGTTTCACAAATGTGATAAAGATATCAATATTCTGACCTACCTATAAATGAAACAAAAACCTAAATGACCTAAAAGCAAATAAATTACACATGAGAAAAGATAAAAGAAGCTCTCTTTTGAAATTAAAAAATTTTAAAGCCCGTTCTCTTTGCTGATGCAATTTTTCTTCTTGGTACTATATCAAAGGTCCTATCTCTATTCAGCTCAACTGTCTAGGGCATATAAGGTTCTATGCTAGTTAAGAAGAACAGAAGGATGTGGTCTTTATTCTCAAAGCTCTTGCAGTTTTAAGTGGAAATCAGACAAATCAATGACAGATGTTCATAGATAACAGAGCCAAAATGAACTTTGGTGGGATATAAACTCCCTTTTTGAAGCAAATAATGACTGTGTGTGTTTGAAAAAACAAATAGGAGTTAAGGAGGAAGATTAGGAAGGGAAAAGCACCCAAAGCAGGAAGAATATGCAGAAGTGCTTTTTTAAAAATGGCATTTGGAAAATGGCTCCTTCGGGAAATGCTCCCCGCCTACCCAATCCACACTCGCCTACTTAAAATTCTGCTGTGCTACTAGCCAAGACCACACAGGTCAACACAACTTTTTGAAATTACCTCAGGATTTATGTGTTTGTATGCGTGTGCGTGAGTGCATGCATGATTAATACCTTGCCTAGAACAAATTGTTTCTTTTTTAAAGATCTCTTTTTACCTGGACCTTTTTAAAGTCTTTGTTGAATTTGTTACGATACTGCTTCTGGTTTATGTTTTGGTTTTTTCGGCCATGAGGATGTGGCATATTAGCTCCCACTTTTAGGATCAAACCCACACCCCCTGCACTGGAAGGCAAAGCCTTAACCACTGGACCACCAGGGAAGTTCTGAATAAATTACTTCTTAAAGATAGCTGTCCCCTCCAGTCTGCAGCATCAGCTCCTTGAGAATGGGGACCACACGTTCGTACCTTAACTTTCCCACAGTGCTTAGCACAATAGCAGGTGTGCAAAGCATTTATATTAAGCTATACTCTGGGCTTTTCTATACGTAGATGAAAGTGCTTTGTCAATACAAGGGATATAAATGTATTTTATTGCTTTTTTTCCCTAATAAAACACCAACCATGACAAAATCCAATTAACTTAGATGCCACAATGTTGCTTTAGAGATATCACTCCTACCAAGTGATATCAATATTATTAAAAGTACAATTTACTGTCATTCATATCAAATGATACTAAGGTTTTTTTTTAAGGCAGCAGTGTTTAAAAAACAAAATACTGTTAAGCTTGACAGGTGACAGAGAGAGAATTGTGAGAAGTTATTCCATGGGTAGCCCTCAGGCTCTGAGTCTTGCTAACTAAATTCAGAGTCAGCTCCACTGTATTTGAGGTAAGTGATTTTGAGCTATTTATTTGTCACTTTGGTGTTTCAGTTAGCTTCTTTATCTATAAACCAGAGTTACTAATCAGGGGATTCCTACAATATTTAAATATGATAATCCATGTCAAGCTCTTGGAACAGCGATGACTAAGCTGTTATTAGTTAAGTAAACATTTTTAATGTAAGAATTTATATCCTCTAAGTTACTAGTCATCACATCATGTTCAGAGATCATACTTACAGAAAATCATCCCTTATGTTCCCGTTAAATGTGCCACACAGACCTAATGTTCTTCTTTTCCACGTACTAGTTAGCTGAATATAAATTCTTTCCCCATCTACAGCGAACAGAATCTTTAAACCAAATGTGGTTTTTAGAAGAATAAATAAGGATGACAGAGTCTGAATTTCAACAATTCCTGCAGGAAAAGAACATACATAAATCAGCTCTGAGATTCACAGGCAATGCTCTGAAATGCTAATGTGCAACATCAGGGATCTGCTTCCAAAAGACTTCTTCCCAGCTCTCTGCCCCCCAGGGCCAATTTTTGCCACCCTGTGCTTGCTTTCTTTTCTTCCATTTCCCTTCTGTCCTTCTTTCTGGAGGAGCAGATATTTTTAACAGAATGTCAGGTTTCCATGTAATTTCAGTTGGCAAGCATTTCATATGAGGTGAGGGTAGATAGTCAGACTTTTTAAAATTTATGTATTTTAATTGGAGGCTAATTACTTTATAATATTATAGTGGTTTTTGCCATACATTGACATGAATCAGCCATGGGTGTACATGTGTCCCCCATCCTGAAACCCCCTCCCACCTCCCTCCCCATCCCATCCCTCAGGGTCATCCCAGGGCACCGGCCCTGAGCACCCTGTCTCAGACATCGAACCTGGACTGGCAATCTGTTTCACATATGATAATATACATGTTTCAATGCTATTCTCTCAAATCATCCCACCCTCGCCCTCTCCCACAGAGTCCAAAAGTCTTTTCTTTACATCTGTGTCTCTTTTGCTGTCTCACACATAGGGTCATTGTTACCATCTTTCTAAATTCCATATATATGCGTTAATATACTGTATTGGTGTTTTTCTTTCTGACTTACTTCACTCTGTATAATAGGCTCCAGTTTCATCCACCTCATTAGAACCAATTCAAATGTATTCTTTTTAATGGCTGAGTCATATTCCATTGTGTACATGTACCACAACTCAACAGTCAGACATTTAAAATTGGATCTATATTCCTTTACTTCGTGTGTGTGTGTGTGTGTGTGTGTGTGTTATGTCCCCCAAATTGGTCATGAGTCAATAAGGAAGTGGCACTTTTTCAAAAATTCCCTATTCCCTCGAGACATTCAGTGAAAAAGAGAGCACAGCACTACAGAAGCATCATTTTATGAGGTATCTTTACAGAAGAGAAACTTGTGTTCAAGATTCATGTTGATGTATGGCAAAAACCATCACAATATTGTGGAGTAATTATCTTCAGTTCAGTTCAGTTCAGTTCAGTCGCTCAGTCGTGTCCGACTCTTTGTGACCCCATGAACCACAGCACGCCAGGCCTCCCTGTTATCACCAACTCCCAGAGTCAACCCAAACCCATGTCCATCGAGTCAGTGATGCCATCCAACCATCTCATCCTCTGTCGTCCCCTTCTCCTTCTGCCCTCAATCTTTCCCAGCATCAGGGTCTTTTCCAAGGAGTCAGCTCTTCGCATCAGGTGGCCAAACTACTGGAGTTTCAGCTTCAACATCAGACATTCCAATGAGCAGTTTTTAAAAAAAAGATCGAACTTGACTTTTGCCACCATAAAAGTTCTTCCTGCAGTCCCTATCACGATTGCATCAGTCTGTCATCAAACCCAGAAATCCGAGAATTATTCTTGAACACATCATTTTTCTTATTGCCCTTCCATCGCCAAGTAGATAATGTTTTTTTTTCCCTAACTAAAAGCTCAATCTGTTTTCTTCTTTCCCTCTCTACTGTCACTTGCATCAGTTTCTCCTCAAATCCTTATCTGCTCTACTCTAATAACGTCCTAACTGTTCTCCATGTCTCCTTTCTAACATTTCTCAAATCCACGTCCATAGTGTTGTTATAATAGTCCACTAAGAAAAAAAGAACTGTCAGTCTCCTCATTAAAACTCTCTTGCTTATTAGGTTGAAGCATATGACATTGTCATCTTTGTACACAAACAAGGTCAAATAATAACAATTGCATAGTAATTTCATATCAAGTTCAGTAAATACCCTTGAATGACACTGAGTGTGATCATAAAATTTATCTTACAAATCAAGCACTTCTGAGAGCAAAAGTGACTGTTATAAGTAGCTACACTCAAACACAGGCATGAACACAGCCTCCCAGGATTACCGCACAATTGCACTCATCTCACACGCGAGTAAAGTAATGCTCAAAATTCTCCAAGCCAGGCTTCAGCAATACGTGAACCGTGAACTTCCTGATGTTCAAGCTGGATTTAGAAAAGGCAGAGGAACCAGAGATCAAATTGCCAACATCTGCTGGATCATCGAAAAAGCAAGAGAGTTCCAGAAAAACATCTATTTCTGCTTTATTGACTATACCAAAGACTTGGACTGTGTGGATCACAATAAACTGCGGAAAATTCTGAAAGAGATGGGAACCAGACCACCTGACCTGCCTCTTGAGAAATCTGTATGCAGGTCAGGAAGCAACAGTTAGAACTGGACATGGAACAACAGACTGGTTCCAAATAGGAAAAGGAGTGGGTCAAGGCTGTATATTGTCACCCTGCTTATTTAACTTCTATGCAGAGTACATCATGAGAAAGGCTGGGCTGCAAGAAACACAAGCTGGAATCAAGATTGCCGGGAGAAATATCAATAACCTCAGATATGCAGATGACATCACCCTTATGGCAGAAAGTGAAGAGGAACTAAAAAGCCTCTTGATGAAAGTGAAAGACAAGAGTGAAAAAGTTGGCTTAAAGCTCAACATTCAGGAAACGAAGATCATGGCATCTGGTTCCATCGCTTCATGGCAAATAGATGGGGAAACAGTGGAAACAGTGGCAGACATTATTTTGGGGGGCTCCAAAATCACTGCAGATGGTGATTGCAGCCATGAAATTAAAAGACACTTACTCCTTGGAAGAAAAGTTATGACCAACCTACATGGTATATTCAAAAGCAGAGACATTACTTTGCCGACTAAGGCCCGTCTAGTCAAGGCTATGGTTTTTCCTGTGGTCATATATGCGTGTGAGAGTTGGACTGTAAAGAAGGCTGAGTGCCGAAGAATTGATGCGTTTGAACTGTGGTGCTGGAGAAGACTCTTGAGAGTCCCTTGGACTGAAGGAGATCCAACCAGTCCATTCTGAAGGAGATCAGCCCTGGGATTTCTTTGGAAGAAATGATGCTAAAGCTGAAGCTCCAGTACTCTGGCCACCTCATGTGAAGAATTGACTCATTGGGAAAGACTCTGATGCTGGGAGGAATTGGGGGCAGGAGGAGAAGCGGACGACAGAGGATGAGACGGCTGGATGGCATCATGGACTTGATGGACGTGAGTCTGAGTGAACTCCGGGAGTTGGTGATGCACAGGGAGGCCTGGCATGCTGCAGTTCGTGGGGTCACAAAGAGTCGGACACGTCTGAGTGACTGAACTGAACTGAGATTAAGAGCTACAAATTACTATGTATAAAATAGATAAGCAAGAAGGATGTTTTGTACAGCAAAAGGAAATACAGCCATTGTTTTGTAATGGATTTGATCTATTAAAATATTGAATCACTATGCTGTACACCTGAAACTTATATTGTAAGTCAGCTATACTTCAATCAAAAAAATAAGACCGTCCTCATTCTCATGCCCATCTCTTTCCCTGTTCTGATCTCTGGACATTCTATACTTAGCTTCTTCATGCTGTAGCAATGCCAAGCTAGTTAAAGTTCCCCTTAATATACTCCATAGTTCTCCTCTTTGCTATGCCTAGAACACTTTCCCCATCTCCTTCATCCTGGCAATTCCTCAGCTGAAAATGCTCAACTGGATAGCCTTTCTTTAAGAAGAGCTTCCTGACCACACCAGCACTCCCAGTGCTGGGTGAGATATACCTAATCATTTAGACTCCCAAAGTCTCTGTGCATATCTTTGAGTTTATCATATCTTTAAGTGGTCATTTACTTGCATCTTTCCTCTTCCAAACTCTAGGCCACTTGAAGTGAAGTGAAGGTTGCTCAGTTGTGTCTGACTCTTTGTGACCCCATGGACTATACAGCCCATGTCATTCTCCAGGCCAGAATACTGGAGTGGGTAGCCTTTTCCTTCTCCAGGAGATCTTTGCAACCCAGGGATCAAACCCAGGTCTCCTGCATTGCAGGCAGATTCCTTACCAGCTGAGCCACTGGGGAAGACCAAGAATACTAGAATAGGTAGCCTGTCCCTTCTCCAGCGGATACTCCCAGCCCCAGAATTGAACCAAGATCTCCTGCATTGCAGGAGGATTCTTTGTCAACTGAGCTATCAGGGAAGCCAATGTTCAAAACCTCAAGTTATCTCCATTTTCATTTGAGATCCCCAGCCTCTTTCAGTGTTTCTCAGATGGCTACCTCTGTTTCAGCATCAAATCCAAACTGAAAATATCCAGGCACAGCATTACCCAATAGAACTTCATGCAACAATGGAAATACTCTGTGTCTGCACTGTCCCACACAACACTTGAGATAAACACTGAGCCCCATAAACATGGTGGTCTCCACTAAGTTTGGCTGAGGACCTGGAAACACACAGGTACTCAATAAATGTTAGGTTAGTCAGTTAATGGGAGAAGACTCCATTTAGGTTGTGTTGTCGTTATTGTTAATGTAAGAAAAGTATACCATTGGCATTGCTTCTTACCATTCAGACTGAAGCCTTGGTTAGGACTGGTGAGGATTTGTCCTCCCCTACTAAGGGTCACTTGTTTGTTAAAATCATCCTCCAAAATCAGAGTTACCGACTGAAGGCAGACCAAGCCAAGGTTCTGCATAAAAATCAAATTATCAATTAAAGGAATGAGAGAGAAAAAGGGAGACCTAGTCACGGACAAGGACAACGGAAGAGAGAAACGGGAGAAGATGAAGCAGAGAAGAAAGGAGAGAGCACACACAGATAAAAATTTCTGGTATACAGAAGACTTGAGAATAAGCAATATTATAAAGGAGTTACACATTTTATTGTGAATCTCATGCAGCCCCATTACTAATAAACTATATCTTTATAGTAAATACACCTTGTGCATATATATGCCTTTTACAGATTATTAAATAGATTATTAAATAGAAATGTTTTCAATAAAATGCCAATAATTACGTTTTCCATAGAACATAAAGTACCTTTCCAAATTCATCTGTGGTATTTAGATGTAAAAAATTCAGTACAGAAAAGAACCAAGAGAATTACAATTCCATGTGGAAAGCTAATTAAGACTCTGACATACTGCACGGGGAAAAAAAATCAAACTAAAAAAAGCTCATAAACTAGATTGGAATTTTGTTGGAAACAACCACTTTATGTTGGAATAAAAGTAGAATAAAAGATTTTGCCAAAATTTGACTACTTGATTCAGAAAGAGAAATGAAAGATCTGTGTTTCTTTGTTTACAAATTATGAAGTGAAGTGAAGTTGCTCAGTCATGTCCGACTCTTTGTGATCCCATGGACTGTAGCCCACCAGGCTCCTCTGTCCATGGAATTCTCCAGGCAAGAATACTGGAGTGGGTTGCCATTTCCTTCTCCAGGGGATCTTCCTGACCCAGGGATCGAACCCAGGTCTCCTGCATTGCAGGCAGATGCTTTACCGTCTGAGCTACCAGGAAAGCCATTACAAATTATAGACGTGTTTATTTCAAGAAAAGGTCTAAAATAAATATTCCTATATGCTAAAAGAAAAAGCCATCATATCTATTTAGAATGATGTGAAACATGTTAAACTCTGTCAAAAATCATCTTTAAGATAGCAGTTTTGAGGCAACAAAAAACATTGCTTATTGTGCAGTCATGCATGAAATGTTTCAAAAATCTATACATATAAACACTATTTTTAAGAAAGAAAATGCAATAAATATATAGTATTTAATCTAAGACTTATATTTTGATATCTTTGAAACCAGAATACATGATAAAGTTAATAGCATACATAGATCAATCATCAACATGTTTTTTTCACTGTGGTATACAGAATAATGATACATCTTAACAATCAATGGTGTCTGATTTCTGAAGAAAACAACTATACCCATTCATGTTACTATTTTTAACCTAGATAAGAAGTTTGAGCCAAAAAAAATGAACATTCCTCTGATCACTTTGAAATGTTCTTACCTGTTCACAGTGAGCTTTCTGTAAAGTAATTGTGAATTTATCTTTTCCAGTTCCTTTTACAAGGATGTATTGGCACATGCCAATGAAAGAATAATGTCGACCATCAAAAGTAGTAAAATGAGAA
Organism: Ovis canadensis; assembly: GCF_042477335.2. NCBI lineage: Eukaryota > Metazoa > Chordata > Mammalia > Artiodactyla > Bovidae > Ovis > Ovis canadensis. The sequence goes on along the minus strand of NC_091247.1, from coordinate 121,945,452 downwards.
TCACCTACAACAGAGCACTGAACTAGAAGAAGGAGAAGCAGGGGTGGGGACAGGAAGAGAAGAGGAAGGAAAAAGGAGAAAAGGAGGAGGAGGAAGAAGTTATGTTTACTCTTAAAAAGCAGTAGGTCAAAAAAAAGCAGTAGGCCAACTTATAGTAACTATTCAGGTAACAAAAGGAATAGTTAGAGTGTTTAAAATTTACTAGTTTGACAAACTTGCTAAATTATTTGATTACATTTTAAATTTATTTAATGATAGCTATTCCACTTTTTTTAGAGTTTATAATATTTGTACAATTTTCATACATTTTTACCAAAGTTGTCTGCTCAGAGCTATCATTTATTCAATTTTCCACTTATCTTCCGAATATCTGGATTTAAAGATCATTACATCTCTTGTTACATATGAGAAGACCTCATAAAAAGTCAGTGCTAGCTTCCTCCTCAGTTTCAAGAAAATCAAGACATTTTCTTTAAAAGCATTTTAAAAGATTACCTGGGCAGTCATGCTCAGTGCAGTTCCAAACTCCACCAACGCACACACTAAATAAAATGATAAAAATATTAATCTAGCTGCACAGAGAAATTGTATGAATGTTTGCAATAATGTAGTGGTTAACATATGAAATGTATCACATTTCTTAGGTTCAGAATAATCTGACCTGAAAAATGTCTCTCCAAAAGTTCAATTAACTGATCAACTTGGACTGGCCAGCACCTAAATTATTATTTATTAAAAATCAATAAAGATGATACAATGGTAGTGCAGATCAGTCAAGAACAAAAGTACTAAGCAGAGAACTTCTGTTTCTGTCCTTCCTTCATTGCTTAAACGAAAAAAAAAAGGCCACACACAATACAACATTTACCCATATCATTAGAGAAATACATACAATGAGTTAAGATTAATAAGTCACTTCATGTTTTTAGTAGTCACTACTAAAAACTTTAAAGTTGGCTTTGCAGATCATCAGACATTAAAGAGAGAGAAAAGATGTCCCATTTGTAAGATAAATTCTGCCTTCTACCATCAAACAGATAATGAATTTTAGAGGAAAGAATAATCTCTGAAAGGCAGGAATTCAAATCAGCATCTAAGAACAGGGTTGGTTTTCAACTGTATTTCAGTTATATATACAGACAGCAAAGGGAAAATTACCTAATGACATTTATACCTCTATTTCTTTTTAGACTGCCCTGGAGGGATTTAATCTTTGGCTATAGTAGCTAATTAGTTAGCTAACTTAAGAATGTTGAAAAGTCTCTAATCGTGGCCCAAAATTGGTGATATGAAGAGTCACTTTTTAAAGTACTCAGTACAGAAGGACAAGAGAACCGTCAAATCCTGTGAGTAAAAGCAAGTGCAAATTAGTGATTATTCAACAGTTCATCACATGGATATAAAAGTTTATAGAATTGCCAACAGAAGTGAGAAGAGCTATGTCATAAAAGAAAATATAGATGGTCCCTCCTACTCCCTTGTTGCTGTAAAAGCTTTAAATACAATGAAACTGAGTCTGGGAATTTTTGGAAGAAAAATCAGTAAAAAGTATATCTCTTTAAACATATGTCAAGGTAAGATTGTCACCTAGTCAGGTACCCAGAAATAATTAGCTGTAATTGATCACATACCATTCAGTACATTCTTGTTCAATTTTTGAGCCAACTGAATAAGCTAATCCATGAAAATTGCATGGGCAGTTTTCCAAGGAGATGCAAGTCCCATTTTCCATTATGAGGCCTATTTAAGAAAAATATATATCAAATGCACAAAAGAAGTAATAAGAATGATATTCTTTGAATATAATAATTCAGCCAACTTTTATTGAACACTTGTTTTCACTAGGTGCTAGAAATACAAATTACTTTTAAGGAGCCTGGCTCTGTCTCAATCAGTAGCTACATTATAAGGGTCTATTTCAGCTGTTTTCAACTTTATTATCCCATTACCTGCTATCAAAATGTTAAGATTCACAACACAGAAATAGGGCAACTAATGTCTCTTTGCTTTTAAGAGAAGAGGGGAGGAGAGGAGGGAGAAAGTATTGAATTTATTCTGTTTAATTTCTGTTTATGTGAAAATGAGAGATATACACTATCATCACACAGATAATAAAGAGCCAGGAAATGCTTCTCAAAGAGCTAGTACAGCAGAACTGCATTTGTTATTTCTTTCTAACGAGTAAAGGTGGTTGAACCAATGTTACCAAGCACATTCTTTGATGCAGCTGATCATTTTTCAGAGTAAGACTTTCTAGTCAAAGGGATTATATTCTGGTGTATGGATTTATGTTCTGGTGCAAAGTCCTTATCACATCATTGACTGGGAGCAAACACTTCAGGCCTGGCACTGGTCCAACGGACTTTGAGTAGCATTGACAGAACAATGGACCGAGGTCAATAGATCTGATTTTAAGTAGTCCTCACTCGTATTAAGTACAAGACAGTGGGAAAAATCCCTTATCATCTCTGGGATTCTATTTTTTAATCTGCAAAATTAAACGGGTTTAAGTAAATCCTCAATGTTCTTATAAATATCTATTAATTTGTATTGCAGATTTAAACCCCATCTCTATCATTTGCTATGTCACTTCTAATTACAAATATTAAAACTACATCAGGACTAAAATCTTGTACTACCAGGATATGAAGACTTTTTTTCTGAATTTGATTTTGTCTTTAAAAAATGAAAATATATAAATTATTGTTGCTGTTGTTTAGTTGCTGTCGTGTCCAACTCTTTTGTGACCACCATGGAATGCAGCCCACCAGGTTCCTCTGTCCATGGGATTTCCCAGGCTAGAGTACTGGAATGGGTTGCCATTTCCTTCTCCAGGGAATCTTGCTGATCCAGGGATCAAAGGCTTTTATTAAAGAAAAGCATCCATTCCTTATAGTTGCTTCAAGGATCAAATCCTACAAGCAGATAACTTTTGCAATAGCCCTAACATCCCAAGAGAGGACACTAAGACATGATTCTTGGATCACAGGGTGCTAGTCACCATGAGTGCAGATACAGTTTCTTTCACGAGGCACTTACCATCTGGGCAATAACATCCATCAAGACAATGGAGATTGCTCCCAAGACACTGTTTCTCAAATGTGCAGGTTGGTGGGCAACAACTGATACAATCCCGATGGACAAAGCTGTCATCACATTTATCGACTAAAACGGGCAAACAGGTGAGCAGTAAGTCAACGTTACTCAACTCTCTTTGAAAAGATTACAGTGTGTTTTTTTTTGTTTGTTTTTAATTTTTTAATTGAAGTATAGTTGATTTACAATATCTTGTAGGTTTCAGGTGTACATCACAGTGATTCAGTTATATATATATAATATACATTATACATATTATATATATAAATTCTTCTTCAGATTATTTTCCTTTATATATTATCACATAATATTGAATATGGTTCCCTGTACTATACTGTAGGTCCCTACTGGTTATCTATTTTATACATAGTAAGTGTGTATATTTAAATCTCAGCCTCCTAATTTACTCTCCACGCACCGCCCCCCACTTTTCTTTTCCCCTTGGTTTGTTTTCTGTGTCTGTGAGTCTCTTTCTATTTCAGAAATAAGTTCATTTGTTTCTTTTTATCTTTTAGATTCCACATGTATGCTTTACCATATGGTATTTATCTTAAATATTACTCAGTCATAAAAAGAATGAAATAATGCTATTTGCAGCAACATATGTGAGAGATTATAATAAGCCAAGTAAACCAGATAAAGACAAAGATTAGAGTGTTTAAAAAGTATTCAAAAGTTTACCAATATTATTGCATCAATAACAAGTCTTTGCAGTTCACTAGTTTTGACAGGTAGGGTAAGTTTTGAGTACTAGGATAAGCCTTAAATTAACAGAAGTACACAGACATGGCTGGAAAATAAGGAAACATACTGCATGCTGGAAAGTCATCTCTCCAATCTTGAATAGGGTAGCCCGCATGGGAGCAGGCTCTAGCATACTCGGTGGCTGCTCGACAATAGGTTTCATCATCATGAGTTCTGGAAAGTGAAAAGACAGATCAAATCATACAGGAAATATTTACAGGAACTGTGCCCTTGAGCTCTTATTCTGGAGAAAAGCTATGTGGTGAATATTCTAATATTAGTTGATGTCAGCTTAAATATATGTATATAATGTATAATAATGCAGAAAACATATACACATGGGGTCCCAGATTTAAAAGACTAAGTCAATTGTTTCATTTAAGTCTTTCAATAATTTGGCCATTTTTCTTTGGATTCAACAGAGTACCATACTGAAAAAGATTTCTATTTTAATTATGACATTTATTCTAGAATCCTTGTATTTTTTTGCTCCCACACAAAGCATCCCAGACCTTTCAAAATTTAATAAATCTTATCAATATTATTATTTATTAATCCTATTTGATAATTCTATCATAACAAATATATCAAATATGAAAATGATTTCTAAGACACCATGCTCTTGATAGGTTACATGCTGGAATAAAATCAATACTAATAATAAGCACTTGTGAAGGATTAAATAAACAGCATTTCATCTGAGATTTAAAAGATTTTTAATTCCTTCAGGTTTAAATTACTAAAGCCAATTACTTTGCTAATGTTGCCAAGAGTGAATAATCTCTAAGTATTTTTTTATAATCACCTTAGAAACTCCCCCAAACAAATATAAGAGGTCAGCCAATTCCCAAAGCAGATTAACAAGGCATCTATAAAATCAACAGTGTTTATAAGATAGTTGGCTTGTTTTTCAACCCAACTGAAAGTCTAAATAGCTAAATACCTTTACACCCTTAAGAATGTTGTATATTTTGTGAACCTTAGCATTTTCAGTATTTCTATTGTAAAAACCACTGATCTCAAGTTGCCCTTATCCTGTGTTACTGTAACTGGAGTCATGCAGATTATCTAGTCCAATTAACTAAGCTTTAGAAGGAAGAAAAGGACTGAAGACTTCAGAAGCACAGAAAATATTCTAAATCTCCAAACAAGTCTCTGAAAAGAAGGGTAAGTTAAAACTGTTGAATTCTTAGAACGACGTTAAATTTATGATTTACTTTAAACATATGCATTTTTTCTTACAATTAATGGAGGCTTTGAAAGCTAATAAAGTAACTGAATATTGGTTTTCCAACCTAACGCAACTATTTTCCTGATCGTCTATGTTCCACTAGAAACCATACTAGGCACATTACATATGGCATTGCATAAAAACAACAGTTGGGCAACAAACTATTTACTGAGGGAAAAATTAGCTTATTTTTCCATTTTGGATATTAACTTTAATAAGGAAAATAAGCATTAAGTAACAGTTGTTTTTAAATCAATTGACTTGGGTGTGGCAAGATTAGAAGCATTTCCTTGCTGCTAAATTCAGCATTATTAGAAGCAGAATGAGGAGGACCTGAGTTCAAGGACTGGTATTGTATCATCCTTCAAATTCCAACCCAGCTATCATTTTCTCTAGGCACTCCCTGAGACGGTTAGTTGTTCTCTCCTCCACGCTCACTGTATTTTGCATTTAAAGCATGTACAAGTGCTGAGAACCTGTTTTTCTGCCCCATGAGAATCTGAGTTCCTAGGACAGGGACGATTTCCAAAGTGTTTCTGTTTCCATGGCCAACAGACACATGAAAGGATGCTCAATGTCGCTAATCATCAGGGAAATGCAAATCAAAACCACAATGAGATATCACTTCACACCTGTCAGGATGGCTGTTGTCAAAAAAAACCAACAACAACAACAACTAATAACAAACTGTTGGTGAAGAGGTGGAGAAAAAGGAACTCAAGTGAACTGCTGGTGGGAATGTAAAACAGTATAGCCACTATGGGAAAGAGAATGAAAATTCCTCAAAAAACTAAAAATAGAATTACCCTATGATCAAGCAGTTCCACTCTTGGGTATATATCTGAAGAAAGCAAAAGCGCTAATTTGAAAAGATACATGCTTATCAATGTTCACAACAGCAATTAATTTTTCATCAGTAGAAGGCATTCATTTTTTCAAGCAAAATTTATCAAGATCAGAACCAGTTTCATGGGAATGTGACCTGTGCAGTCAGTCACACAGGCCCTGCTCTTAAAAAGGCTCTCACTTAGTTGGATCCTGTACTCATTTAATGCTCCGCTGTCACTATCTTGAATGCTTAGCAATTTTTTTTAACAACGGGCCTTGTGTTTTCATTTTGTACCATCCCCTGCCCGCTTGATTTATTACATTCTAAACAAATTAACTGACATTCTAACACAATCCAGGATAAAACACAGTCAACCTACCTGGAATAAGAAGTTAAGAAACTAGGCAAAAGGCAAATTCAGATCTTAGAATAGTCAGGAAATCAAGCAAAAATTCATACTCCTTACTATGAGCCCTAAGACTCTAGGTCATCTAGACACTGCCTACTTAGCTCTAACTTCATCTCCTCTCTCTCTCTTCCATTCACCATGCTCCACACACTCTTTCTGTGTTCTGGAAACACCCCAAATTTGTTTTGCCGTACTTCTCAGGAGGCACTAAAAGTGAAAGTGTTAGTTGCTCAGTTGTGTCTTGACTTTGTGACCTCAGGGACTAGCACCTGCCAGGCTCTGTCCATGGGATTTTCCTGGCAAGAATACTGAAGTGAGTTGCCATTTCCTTCTCCAGGGGATCTTCCCGACTCAGGGATTGAACACAGGTCTCCTGTATTGCAGGCAGGTTTTTTACAGTCTGAGCCATCAGGGAAGTTAGTAGTAAAGAACTCGCCTGACAATACAGGAGACACAATAGATGCGGGTTCAATCCCTGGGTTGGGAAAACTCCCTGGAGGAGGGCACGGCAAACCACTCCAGTATTCTTGCCTGGAGAACCCCATGGTCAGAGGAGCTGGCAGGCTTCAGTCCATAGAGTCGCAAAGAGTTGGACATGACTGAAGTGACTTAGCACATAGCATTACTTATACTAGCCAAGATATGGAAGTAACCTAACTGTCCATCAATAGGTGAATGGATAAAGACAATATTATATATGGAATATTATAAATGGAATGTTACACAGCCAAAACAGGGAACACAATTTTGCCATTTGCAGAAACATGGATGGGCCTGAAGGGTATTATGCTTAGTAAGAAAGTAAATACTGTGTGTTTTCACTTATAGGTCAAATTTTTAAAAAATTAAATGAATGAATATAACAAAAGAAAAACAGACTCACAGAGAACAAAACTAGTGGTTATCAAACTAGTAGGGAGAGGGGGTGGGGTGGGACAAAATAGGAGAAAACAGGGGTTAAGAGGTGCAAACTACTAGGTATAAAATAAACAAGATACAAGCATGTATAGTACAGCATAGAGAATATAGTCAATATTTTATAATAACTCTGAATAGAAAATAATCCATAAACATATACAATCACTGTTATATACCTGAAATTAATATAATATTGAAATCAGTTATACCTCACAAAAAGTTTTTAAATAAAATAAATTAAAAATCAACATAACAAATTGTTTCTATGGCACCAAGATGTGACATAATGCTCAATTCAGAATAGACACTCAGGAAATACATATTAAATTGAATCCAATATACTATCCTAATCCAAGCAGGACATTTGTATTCAACAGATTCATAATTATATAATCATGGTATAGAATCCCTGTGAGGCAGTCCTTTAATATAAGAAATGAACAGAATCTCCTTTAGGGGAAAAAGAATGTAGGCGGGTGTAGTCCTGGATGGACTACTGAGGAGAGTAAAAGGCCAACTCTGGTGCCTTCCCTCTTCCATTTTATCAATGCACACTTACTCACTTGCATAGTCTTTTGTTTGGTTTACATGCCTGCTTTGCCTGGCTTCTTCAGCTCAAATGCAGGTCTTAAGGTGTCAGCTGATTTCAACCAGTAAAGGTATTTCACTGTTCTGCTGTTTTCATTTGCTCTGAAGAAAGCAACTAGCTTTCAAAATTCAAAGCGTAAAGACACAAAATTCCGAGACAAAAATGCTACCTTCTTAATGATGAAATTTCAGACGAAGCAGGCACAGCAGGCTACATTTTGTGCCCGGCTCCCTCTTCTTTTTAATATTAGAACCTGCAAGTTTTTGCTGAGCATACGGCTGCCCAGCCAAAGACATTTCCCAGCGGTCCTTACTTCTAGGGGTGGTCATGTTTCTTGCAGGGGGGGCTCCACTGAAAGAGAGAGGCAGTGGAACTTCCCTCAGTAGAGCTGAGGGGTCCCGAGGAAAAGTGAGCCTGCTGTCCGCCAACCCAGCCCCTCCGCGAGTGAGAGACAATCAAAGGCGACAGGGGTTCTGTCTAAGCAGTTCCGCTTTATTGTCATAAGCTCCTGGTTTCGTCAAGCAGGGGGGGTTTTGCGAGGGACTTTCCATAGTTCTACCAATCAAGGTAAAGGCCAGATTACCACGTGCTTACATCACGACAGGGGTCTATGGTGATCACGCGTTGTCCACGTGCACGGAAATCAAGAGAGCCAATCAAAAATTTTGACAAACAACTTAAGCCACGCCCTCATCTCTTCCGCCAGGCACCATCTTAGCTCTAAACCGCAAAGCTAGCCCTTCGTTTTAAGGTTTCCCATTTAGGGCCCCACATTTCTAAGCTCTGGCCAAAGGGTTAAAAGTGAAAATGTGCATGAAACGTCTAGATCTCTTCCTTAAAAAATGCTGGTGGTGGGTTTTAGTCGCTAAGGCATGTCCAACTTTTGCGACCCCATGGACTGTAGCCCACCAGGCTCCTCTGTCCATGGGATTTTCCAGGCAAGAGTACTAGAATAGGTTTGCCATTTCCTTCTCCAGGGGATCTTGCTGACCCAGGGACTGAACCCAGGTCTCCTGCACCACAGGCAGACTCTACTCACTGAGCTATGACAGTTCTTTATTTCCCTTTCTCCCTTCCTAAGGGCTAAAAGATGGACATGGCCGTGGCAGACAGTTTTTGACAGTGAAATTGAGAATAATACCCTAGACCCTGAGAGATGACATAGCCAATAGTATCACTGAGTCACTGGAAAACTCGTGGAGCAGACACACGCTATGAACCCAAGACCACTCGCCAGCCTCGACTTCACATGAGAGAAATACAAGCATTCAATTTAATTGAAGTCCCTGATATTCTGCCAGTTGAGGCAGCCTAACAATATCCCAACTAATAAATGGAGAATGACTTTTCTGGATCTGCCAGAAGTAAGGGCAATGGACTACCTACAGATCCCTCCAAAAGAGACTGATAGAACAGAGATATAACAACACAGCACTTATATGAAAAGTAAAACCAAATAGAGAACAGAATGTTGTTAAATATAAAGAAAGGTCAGTACTCAATATTTTGGGCAGAGGGAGTATTCTTTCAAAGCTCCTGCATTAGTTAAAAAAACTCCCTGAAATTTAGACTATACATACGAATAAAGGTATAACTGTACTTAACTCAAAATTAACAAGTATCCCAAACAATCTCGTTTCAATATCTGGAAAATATCATTGTGTTCATTATTTTTATAATTATCTTAATCTAGTTAAAGGCAGGGTGATTATAAGTAACATAATTTCACACTACCTCAACCTTTCCTGCTTGTTTTCACCTTTCCTGTTTGTTTTCAACTTTGGTAAACTTAAACCTCCTAACAAGCTACCAGGATTTAATTTCAGAGGTTTTATTCAAACAAAAATTAGTCTGGTCTTTCATAACAATGTTTCCATGTACCATTTATACTTCTTGGAATACTTAAAAAGTAAAAGTATATTAAAAATTTCTTGAGATACTCTAACACTCAAGATAGCTAATCACGTACATTTGGTAATTTTTTTTAATTGAAGTGTAATTGATTTACAATGTTAGTTTCTGGTGTACAGCAAAGTGATTCAGTTATACATATATACACATTCTTTTTCATTTTCTTTTCCATTATGTTTTATTACAGGATATTGAATACAGTTCCCTGATCTATTCAGTAGGACTTTGTTCTTTTCTATTATACATACAGTATTTTGTATCTGCTAATCCAAAACTCCTAATTTACCCCTGCCCACAGCTTGTCCCCTTTGGTAACATAAGCTTGTCTTCTATGACTGTCTGTTTCTGTTTCATAAATCCATTAATTCGCTACTATTTTAGATTTCACGTGTAAGTGATGGCATATGGCATTTGTCTTTCTCTTTCTGACTTAGCCTGATATTCTCTAGGTTCATCCATGTTGCTGCAAATGGCATTATTTCATTCTCTTTATGACTGAGTAGTATTCCGTGGGATATATAGATATGTCACATTTTTTTCTTAATTTAGTTTGAATCCAAGGATGTTTGCTTGACAATATTGTGTTGGCTTTTGCCACACATCAGCATGAATCTGCCATACATATAGGTATGTCCCCTATGCCGCAGCCTCTTTATCCATTTATCTGTTCATGGACACTTAAATTGTTTCCATATCTTGGCTATTGTTAATAGTGCTGCTATGAATATTGGTGTGCATGTATCTTGTTAAATTTTTGAAAAAAATAAAAAGACTTCAATAATGGTAATCTATATTGATGAACATATTGTGATGAGTCTCACTGAATTTACTCCCTAGACAATCACCTTTGTCTGGTGTTCTTAACCCAGGAGTGAATACAGGAGCCTGTAACCTTGGTGTGAAAAATATTACACGTTTAGTTTCCCTAATTTTCTGCTTATATTTAGCATTTCTTTCAGTTACACACATAGGCAATACATAAGGCAATGTTCTCAGCAGAATCTGTAACTTTGTCATCAATATAACTCATATCTCATTTTTTCATATTTTCATTATTGTTTATACTGTTTTTAGTTGGAGTTTCAATACCAAACTCTCAAAAATTAATAGAATGAATGTACAGAAAAGTAGAAGGATATGGTAGACCTGGAAAGCACCATGAACCAATGAAAAATAATTAAGACTTATACAATTTTCATATAACAGTAGGATACAAACTCTATTCAAGGTCCCATAGACTACAAACTAGGAGACACTGGAACATATCCAGGGACATAAAACAAGCTGCAAAAAGTGTCACGGCCTAAAGGTATTGAAATCATACAAGTCTGTTCCCTTATCACTGTGGAATTGTGTTAGAAATCAACATCAAAAGATATTTCAAAATAACCCACATATTTTGGGGCTTCCCTTGTGGCTCAGCTGGTAAAGAATTCGCTTGCAATGCAGGAGACCTGGGTTTGAGCCCTGGGTTGGGAAGAGCCCCTGGAGAAGGGAAAGGCTACCCACTCCAGTATTCTGGCCTGGAGAATTCCATGGACTATAGAGTCCATGGGGTCGCAAAGAGTCAGATACGACTGAGCTACTTTCACCACCATCATCATCATTCTCACCACATATTTTCAAATGCAGTGTGACTATTACCCAGTAAGTTTTTAATAGCTTTAGTACAGCTTATGTTTCTACATTTCCCACTACATTCTGTCAACTGTTGAGATAGTAAAGTTATAGAATGGTTTTTGCTCTTCTTTTTGGATAAAAGAATTTCATTATAAATACTAATTATTTCACTTACTTGCAAAGATCATTAACACAGCTGGCAATATATAAGTATGGATCAATATATTCATGGCAGCTCAAAAAGGGAAACTGCAACAGGATCTGACACTTGAAGAAGATTGCCTATGCAGAAAAAGATGGGAGTCACTAGAACGTACTAAATGATATGCATGTACTCTCATTTTTTTCCGTTGATCTATTTGCAAGGTTCTCTGTTCTTATTAGGAAAGAGAAGGTATGTAGGCTTATAAATTTAAACATTTTCTAACTGTTTTCATAATGAGCACCACTTTTATGAAGCTCGTTGCATTCATCATTTTGGAAGTAAACACAAATTTATTCTTCTTGCATTACATTCCTGGAATTTAATAGTGTTTAAATATGTTGTGTTTACACTAAAAATGCTTAGTGTGAAACATACAAATACAATTATACGTGTGCTGTATCCCACATGCCAAAGTTTTTCACATCATATTTACCTCAAATGCTGGCATTCCGCTGGAGCAAGGATTTGGAAAATCTGAAGGTGTGGGTACACATTTGGTGTCATCTGGAGTTTGCACCGACCATCTATTTGCAAACACAGCAATGTCTTCTGTATAGTCCTCTATTTCACACAAACACACACACACAAAAATATGTGTAATAGGATCACTTTCCACAAACACACAGTTCACCAACATAAAATTTCTGGTCAAAAAGCTAAACTCAGTAACTTTATAATTACCAATGATATTAGACTATAGAATTACTTTAGCATAATATCCATAAAAATAAATTGAACAAAGCTTAAGTACCAAATGCCAATAATACCATTGGAGTAGAAAAAGCAAACTTCATTGAAGGAACATGGGGGAGGGTTGAAAGTGAGTGGCACCACATACACACCAGTAAAGTACTAATTAGCCTGTAGTGTATACTGCAAAGAGGAGAAAAATATGCATAAAACTAAAAACATAAGTAAAAGTTTGGTATAAAAATTTTCAGACAGCCCTTTCATTCTAGTTGACATTAGTCAAAACCTTACTAAAATTGTAGCTTCATTTAGGGGGTATCTAGTGCCCTCGTGGAGATTTCAGAGGATGGTCATACAGACAATGAAAAAATGTAAAAGACAGCTGGAGAAGAGGGGACTAAGAAGTGAATTAATTTCATGTGAATATGATGAATAGTGTTTCTAAGATGCTCAGGACAGATTAAGAATCCACATACCTTCCCAGCATTATTCTGAAGCAAGATTCAGGAGCTAACGTACAGCAGCAACAAGCAGACGGTTGCTGGAGAGCACTCTGGGCTGTCTACCCGTCTGAGGACAAGTTCAAGGCCTGACATGAAAATGAATTCTGCCCCACATTCAGACAAGGGCAGAATCTGAAACCATGATTCCTTAGCAGATCCAAACAAGATGACATCTTGAAGTTCTATCTAACAGTTAGTCTTCATGTCTGAGTGTTAGCTTCTCCACCACTGAGATATACACAGCCACAGGTGTACCATTCAATACAAGTTACTGCACCACGAGAATCAAAAACAGCAAGTCAAATGGTTCACTACTCTCAGTTTCTTCCAGATAGGAAGATGTCTACTTACTACTACCAATTGTTGGAAAGACTGTGGACGTTTACCCATAAGAAAGCTTTGCTCTGTTAGTATAAACTCCCAGACTTTACTGAAAGACTTTCTGATCTGGCCTCTGCACTCCCCCGACTCCCTACCCCATCGACTCTATCCCATCCCACCTCTCTTACATCTTCCACTCCTATTCTTGGTCAACCAACTCCAAGCATTCGGGCTTTGTACCATTCTCCACTCATGTTCATTCCCACCCTGCTTCTGCTTTTGATCTTGCATCCCCTCCTTCAAGGTCACTCTTCCCCCCAACTTCCCCTCTGCTCTCTCCCTGACCTCATGTGGAATTCTATTCAGCGTGACCTCCTCAGAGAAGCTTTCTCTGGCACATGCTCTAGATCCTCTAAACGAACACTGTCAGTTTCCTTTCCCTCTTCTTTTCACGGCTGCTATTGCTCACAAAAATTGTGTTTTAATTTGTCTCTTTATTTATTTTGCCTTCTACTAAATGAAGGGGGAGAGCTTGTCTAAGCTATCCTATTGCTGGATCCCCAGTTTACTATCTTGTATAAAGTGGGTGCTCAAAATATATTTGCTAAATAAAGGAACAAATAAACACAAGGAAGTTTTCCAGGTTTATTAAATAGATTATTAGAATCCTAGATGTTTGGTCCACCTCATTCTCTGATATTGTTGGAAATGTGTCACACTCGACAAAGTATAGGTGGGATCTAACATACTTAATTTTTAAAAGGGAAAACTAATGTTCCTTTTAAATAAATTTATAGTCACATTTCATTTCAAAGCATCATCATAAATTTTTCCTTCAAGGGTCTTTTTGAAAATATGTGTTTATTTGGCTGCGTTGGTTTTTTGTGCTGCACTCAGGGGCTTCCCTGGTGGCTCAGACGGTAAAGCGTCCTCCTACAGTGAGGGCGACCCAGGTTCAATCCCTGGGTTGGGAAGATCCCCTGGAGGAGGAAATGGCAACCCACTCCAGTACTCTTTTCTGGAAAATTCCATGGACTGAAGAGCCTGGTAGGCTACAGTCCATGGGGTCGCAAAGAGTCGGACACAACTGAGCGACTTCACGTTCAGGTCTGGACCTTCGTTGTGCCGTGCAGATCTTCCGTTGTAGTGCACGGACACTCTAGTTGTGATGCGCCAGCTTAGCTGCTCCACACAGAGGATCTTGGTTCACCTACTCGGGATCGAATCTGCATCCCCTGCACTGCACAGTGGATTCTTTGTTTTTTTTGTTTTTCAAAGTGGATTCTTAATCTCCAGACAACCAGGGAAGTCTCCAGCATATTTTAAAGGTCTGAAGAATCAAAAATATTTCCTAGGGCCAACTTTTTTCCATATTTATACACAAATTTTAATGTGACTCAACAACTAGGGCAATTCTGTAGAGGTCATTTTAATTCCAACGTTTAAGCACATATTTAGCTATTGTTATTAAACTGCATTGTATTATTATGAGACTTTAAATCCAAACCAACTGGTGGTCTTGGAGCCTGCGAAACAAAAATTAAAATGCTTCATATAAAATGTGCTACAATGAAGTAATTTATTGTCCATATTAGCACACTTCTAAGAGTAAAAGAGAGACACTATTAATTATTATGCTAGAAAAACAAAAGAAAATCAGGGGTTCTCTGATGATGTGTAGCTAGCTATAGACATGAATTATGGAATAAGAATCTCAACTAGACAACAAACTTAAATCTTTCTATATCTACAGAAATTCTGAAAAGGCCCATTTCTTTGTGAAATCAGCCTGAATAATGCATAGGAATGCAAGAGAAATATAATTTTAATCACTGTTAGGAAACAATGAATTCAATGGCATTCAGTCAAACTACCGCTCTGCCTCTAAAGATTTATCTAATCAGCAAAGTACAGACTGTTTCAAGACAATACTAGGTATCTTTTTGTTTAATTGAAGGATAATTGCTTTACAGAATTTTCTTGTTTTCTGTCAAACCTTAACATGAATCAGCCATAGGTATACATATGGGAGATGGGAGGAAGGTTCAAAAGGGAGGGGGTATATGAATACTGGGCATCTTTAAGCTAAAGGTAATACAGCTCAACAATGGACATCTTCTTGCATTATTACAGTATGGAAGAAAATCAAAAGGCAGGTTCTAGTCACATCCTTCTAAATTATAAGTTAGTTTTTAAAATCATTCTGCTTGGTACAGGCGTGTCAAGTCACTTCAGTCATATTTAACACTTTGGACCCCATGGACTGTAGCCCACCAGGCTCCTCTGTCCATGAGATTCTCTAGACAAGACTACTGGAGTGGGTTGCCGTGTCCTCTTCCGGGGAATCTTCTGACCCAGAGAATCTTCTGACCCAGCGAACCAACCCTCATCTCCTGTATCTCCTGCATTGGCAGGCGGGTTCTTTACCACTAGCGCCACCTGGGAAGCCTGCTTTATACTATATGCTGTTAAAATTGTGAAAAAGCTGAAATCTCTCTTCAGGCTTCTTCCACATACTTTCCAGGATCCTTCTTGCCTACTGCCAGCTCAGCCATAATTCAGTCAAATTTCCTCCTTCTGGTCTTCTCCCACAAATAACCTGATAACAACAGTCCTTTACATGTAGCCCAATTATGTCATTGAGAGCAACCATTCCATGTTCCAGCTTATCAAAGCCTGTCTGACTTTTAACTCAAATCCTAATCTGAATCTCTCTGCCTCTAACAAGAGCAGCTATTTTCTACCCCAGTTTCTGTACCATGCTCCCTAAATGTCCCCGGGGAAGTTACCCATAGCAGTCTTCTTTAACTCTTTTCTAGTTCTCAATAATACTCATAATGCTTTTATACAGAAGAGAAAGAAATCAATAATTAACATCTAATTGGTTCTGCCTGGGTCCAAAACTCTACTTCCTAATATAGTCTCAACATGCCAACTTTGCGAACTCTCTCATTTCTAAATACCCAACTGGATGCAAAACACCGTTTCAGGATGATCTCTATGCTGCAGATTTGTATTGTGCTCACTTTGAAACACTTTCATTTACATTTTCTCATTAGATCCTCACAATCTGGGAAGGCCTCAGGGTTATTATCTTCATTTTTTATGTAAGAAAATTGACTCCTTGAAGCCCTGCTCTTTAGCCACTAGCAAACTAACACTGATGAAGCAGTATCCATACAGGGAAAATGTAGGCATATTAACAAGGGCCTCTTAAAGCAATGTTTTTAATTAAACATTTTCCTGTTAGCTCCATTACAGGCTTATAGAGAGCACTAGGAGATGACTATAAATTAGCCAGTAATTAACAGTAATAATAACAGTAAATAATCAACATAATAATTAACAGTGATTTCCAATAAATAACAGTAAATAATTCAGTAATTAACAATTTGCCAAGCCAGGCACTGTACTAAGTATTTTACACAGATTATCTCATTTAAACCTTGCAACTCTATGAAGTATACACTACTAGTATACCATTAAACTTATAAAGTTTAATAAGGGGCAAAGCAGAATTTGATTCCAGAACTCACACTCTAAGTAGGACTTTCATTCCCTTAAAACACAACATATGGGCAACTCTTCTCGTTAATTTTATAATGTAAAACAGAAAGTATTATATAGCAGTTTACAGATTAAATTCAATATCTCTCATGTTTATCTAGGCAAAGCATTGGGAGCGAATTGGAGCTATAGCTCAATTCTGATAGCACCAGTTACAAGCTACGTTACATCAGACACATCGCCTCGTGCTCTCATTGTAAACTTAAGAAAATACCACCCACCTCACATGGCTCAGCTGGTAAGGAATCCACCTGCAATGAAGGAGACCTGGGTTTTATCCCTGGGTTGGGAAGATCCCCTGGAGATGGGAAAGGCTACCCACTCCAGTATTCTGGCCTGGAGAATTCCATAGACTGTATAGTCCATGGAGTCACACAGAGTCGGACATGACTGAGCGACTTTCACTTGCATGAATGATGTTGTAAGAGTTGGGAATAACATAGCTATGTAATCATATTGTTATTGTTGTTTAGTCACTAAGTCATGTCCAATTTTTTTTGACCCTATGGACTGTAGCCTGCCAAGGGGTTGCTATGTCCAAGGGATTGCCTTCTCCAGGGGATCTTCCTGATCCAGGGATCAAACTCACGTCTTCTGCTTAGCACGTAGATTCTTTACCACTGAGCCATCTGGGAAGCCCATGTACTCATATTAACTATTACTATAAATAGTATGAATCCATCTTATTATTATTAAGACTACTGTGAGTTCCAAAATATTTTAATTCCTATTTTATAGCTGAAGAAACTGAGAATCAGAGAGATTAATTGAGATGCCTCAAGTTATAAAACTTGTAAGACTTAGAACAAGATTCAAAGCCAGGTCTGCTGGCACTAAGCACAGTATTCTTTTTTATTGCACATTTATATATGGCTGCAAATCATGAATGAGTCCTGTAATTCTCTTATTTTATTGCCACTGCACACTAGTACCCATACTAAAACAGAACCTATTTTTAATAGCTCACCAAGATTAGTTTCATGACTTAGAATGAAGTTGAGTGAATGATGTGTACATCATCATACATGATAAAAAAAATCTTTCCAAGTTATTTTTTGACTTTTATAAATTCTGCTTGCATTTTATTATATTCACAAAACCATTGTGTAGCAGTAATTTAATTTATTCCTATCCAGACTAGAAGCAAACTATGCTTTATCCAAAATTAGACAAATTTGCCCCAAATGGGTTTGAAACACTAAAATAAAAGCCCCAATAGGGGAGGAGTTTTTGCTTTGTTCCCTGACATATCCTAAGCTCCTACAACAGTGCCAGACACAAAGTAAATGCTCAGTTAGTATTTGTTACATGAGTAAAACCTGACTTGTATTAATTTAACAAATGTAAATTAGCTCATGGATTTCAAGAATGACACAAAAACATTTTCCTGTTCAAACCTCACTTAAAATCATGTAAGCAGGCAAGTAACAGCTACCATTTTTTATCCAACCTAGAACAAGTTTTGTTCCCTTCTGGGTATATAAACAGAGTGATCGGTTTAGAAGGAAGACCTCAGAGGTACCCACTCCTTTCTTCTCCTCCACCAGCTCACCTTGCTGAATGATGAAATCATCAGACTGAATGCCATTGTAGTTTGCACATAGGCCACATGATTTCCCTTTATGCTCCTCAGACAGCTTCAAGTAAATTCCAGATATTCCATCCCAGGCCAATGAAAATCCAAAGGTTGTTTTCACCAGAATATAGTCAGCTAGCTTCTCAATGAAAACCTGTCCAATTGTCTGAGGCAATGTTAAACTTGAAAAACAGAACACAGGCAATCTAAGAATTATGATGAAACATCAATTACAGATGATCTATTTCTTTCTTGAAGTGACTGAGAAATAAAAGATAATTATTATTCAAAATTGTTGAATAAACCATGCAATTAGATTTCCCAAGGAACCACCCTATAGAAAATCTCAACATTTTTGAAATTTTAATATTGAAATAAATGCAGGAAAAATTATACCTATTTCTGCATACTTAGATTTTATACTTACAGAGAGTTTAAAATAATCTAAAATGCTGCTCAACAATTTTGAAGTAAGAATAAACAATGCTCAAAGTATGTAAGCACATTGCTTAAGTGTGCTTTTGTTTAATTTTGTTTTAAAATTGGCTGTAAGAAATTAAAAGCTCCTATCCCCAAAATATCACCTTGATACAAATCATCATTTTTCCCACAAAAAAAGTCTAGGCATGATTAGTTATGATTTACAGCTTTAATGCTGCAAAGTATATCTTTAAGAATAAAGATACTTTCCATGCAGTATTGCATAGGGATTATATTTATAATTTTTAAGTTGCATACAATTTGATCTATTTAAGCAGGGGTCACACTGAATGGTTAAACTCCTGATCCAATGTCTAGTCTTTCCATTTTTCACAAATACATACACATACAAGAGAACCGAGAGACATAAGAGAACTGAAGAAAACAGTTAGGCATTTTAAAAGCACAGTAAGTCACCTAGAATGCTTTTGAAAGAACACTGTCCTCCTTCCATCAGAAAGTATTACAGGAAAGAGCAGGTGTCAGTAATTAAGGAAATGAGAGAAAAAAATCATTTTTACTAAAATAGCCATGCTAACTGAAAATTATAAACAATAATGTAAGATGAGAGGTTAGTAGATATGTTCAAATATTTCTCTCCAAAATTTTAAATTATTGAGTTCCTCTCCAGGAAGTGAACATGGCTCCATGAAATAAAAACTATAAAATTAAGAATACTCGTTAACAAAGGGATAGGCGTCGATGGGGTCACACAGAGTCGGACACAACTGAAGCGACTTAGCAGCAGCAGCAGCAGCAGTCCCAAAGAAACGATTCAAATGTCTGTAATCATTTGCACAAGTATGTTTGCGGATAATTATCTAGTCATAAGATTTCATTTTAAGAATAAGAAAATAACTAAAATTTACACTGAAGAATAAATAAGCAGACTTTCCTGTCATAATCTATACTTATTAAAATTAAAAACGCAAGAAATTTATTTTAAATTGAAGGTAAAGTATGAATAATATTTTCTAAGTTTGCAAGTTTACAAAAGCTATGCTTGAGAAGAGTGAGTCATGCTTTGTAAAGATATTCCATTGCAATGGGCTGCTTACTGCAGGGAGGTAGAGCTGTTCTGCTGTGGGTGTTCCTTGGTCTAGTCATTTGTCACATGATCTCGTTCACAGTAAATTTGATTAAGTACGCAATTTTTGAAAACAAAATAAAAGATGCTAGTAGAGATGAGTAGTGATTCTAAAAATTTGATAATCTCCCATAAATTTAAGAGAAACCCCTTGCAACCCAGGCAGGAGACAATAACAATGCTAACTAAAATGAATGCACAGATTCATTCTGAAAATTATTCACAGGTTCACAGGTACCAAAACCCTTTGTTTGACAGGGGAGGCAACTGAAATCGAGATGGGTAAAATATGAGGTGCAGAGTCTCACACATTTGATTTCCTTTTGGTAAACATTTCTCTAGCACTTGCTACGCAATAGGCCTTAGGCCAAGAAGTGCATTATTATTAGCAATTTAGCTGAATAATAAGGAAACCATCTTCTTTTTATTATACAAATGGAAATCTTCAAAGAAATATTTTCTCTGAGTTAAAATTTAAATATGATCTCCTAGATTTAACAAAGGGTTAGTATTCTCGAAAATCTAATTGAATGACACTTCTGTTTTATAAAACTATAATTTTAAGTGCCCACTATGCTACCCCAAATTCCATATAAAAATCCTAAACCACTATTTAAATTCAGCTCTAAGAAATATATATGTAAATATATTATCTTCCCATTCAAATGGATAAGCTTTCTTTTATAAGAAATTGAAAAGTAAAGAACCCAACTGATCAAGAAAATAAGCCCAGGAGGGGCTGCTTGGGGTTGCTTGACTATGACAAAGCCTGGGTCAGAGCCTGCCTCCCCTGGTACTTCATCTAAAGCTTTTCTGCTATCACCTGCTGCCTCTTGAATCTAAATTGAGAAAGCAAGCACATAGGTTGGTACAGCTGCTGCTGCTGCTGCTGCTGCTGCTGCTAAGTCACTTCAGTCATGTCCGACTCTGTGCGACCCCATGGACTGCAGCCCACCAGGCTCCCCCATCCCTGGGATTCTCCAAGCAAGAACACTGGAGTGGGGTGCCATTGCCTTCTCCTTGGTACAGCTATTGTACCAGAAAGAATTCCCATGGTTCAAACACTTGCTGGTGAATTCTGAATGATGGATAGAATTGTTCTATCACATAATTTACTTTTCTTGACAAAGTAATGTCAGCCAAAACAGAAACAAAAAAGAATACATGCCCTCATAAAATATGCCCTGTTAGAGGAAAACCGTTAATAAAATTTATGACAAAATGTAACTAAAATATATACTATGCTTGATGACATGAAGGAGAAATATTAAACAGAGAAAAGAGAGTGTGTCAAGGGTTGAGAGGCAACTTAAAATTAGGTATTCCTATACTTATTAAGCTTGGAAGATAGATTATTACACTGTACTTCTACTTTAAAATGTACAAAACCTTCTATCAAATAAACGAACATCCAGTTCCCGAAAATTTTGAATTCTAGAAGTAGGTCCCTCTCCTATCTATTCAAGACCAGTTATTTATTGACCCTAATTCTAACAGAAAATCCTAAGTGACACCTAAACTTCATTTACACAATTTGGAAAGGATTTGCAGAGGTTTAGTTTTATTTTGACTGTCTGTTTAAAAAAGAAGAAAAGATTTATGAAAGATGGCAAAAAATAATTTAAGAGTTGAACTATGAGGATTTCTCCTTAATCTCTCTTACAATTAGATGTAACAATCTTATTTCTACCAATATAAGTGTATGTGTATCCTGCACAAACGTTAGGGAGGCTAAACTGTTAAGATTTCTTGTTACTTGGCTAGCTTTGGAGCTACTAAAATTTTGATGTCTGCATGCTCTAACTTAAGGCTTCCCTGGTGGCTCATTGGTAAAGATTCCACTGGCTACTGCAGGCGACATGGGGTTGATCCCTGGTCAGGAAAATCCCCAGAGAAGGAAATGGCAATGTACTCCAGTATTCTTGCCTGGGAAATCCCATGGATGGAGCAGCCTGGTAGGCTATAGTCCACGGGGTCGCAAAAGACATGACTTAGCAACTAAAGGACAACAGCAAATGCTATAACTTAAAGGTGGTTGTTGTGTTCGACTCTTTGCATCCCATGGACCAGAGCCCACCATACTCCTCTGTCCATGGAATTCTCCAGGCAAGAATACTGGAGTGGGTAGCAGTTCCCTTCTCCAGGAGATCTTCCCAACCCAGGGATCGAATCTGTGTTTCATATGTGTCCTCCATTGGCAGGAGAGTTCTTTACCACTAGCACCACCTGGGAAGCCCAGCTCCAAGGTTACCGTTGAAGAAATCCTCTCTTCCTACTCTCCACATTCAGTTCCAGAGTGAGACATTTAGAAATTCTGTTAATCTGTGATGATTTCACTATATCATTTATCATATCTTACCTGATTCCATTCTTTTTTATTTCATGCCCATAAATTCGAATTTCTTCCTGGTCTGAAAAGAACAAGCTGATGGAGCGATAACAATGATACACTGAGCCAAGGCACTTAGGGCTGTTATGAACCTTAAAGGGAGAAAAACAGAGAAAACACAGAAACAATGACACACACACACGCTTTCACTTGAGTTATTAAGTCCACAATGCGTGTCTACAGTTTCATAGCGTCAGTTCCAGGACCCTTTACAAAATTATAACTACATTTAGGATTTCCGAGAGAAAAAATGATATTGACCTCGGAAACTGGACAACACAATTAGCTTCATAAAGCACAAGCTTATTTATTTAAATGAGCTGAATCTTTACATGCAGGATGTAATATTCTAAAACTAAGTGGTATGTACTGAAAAAAAAATAGTTCCGATAGGAAGACAGTAGGGCACCACAAAGAAACACATTTGTAATTTTCGTGTCCATAATTTTTACCTGTCCATGAAACAGAAAATCATGAAACAGAGTTTCAAATGAAGTTCTACATGGAGTAATTTTTAAAGGTTGCAAAAGTAACTAAAACTCTCTTAAAATAAAATTGTGTGGGCACTTTAGGGAAGAGTAATTATCAAAACTTTGATGAAAAAATTAGTTTACTAAACTAAAACTAATTAAAAATTAGTTTACCACCTTCCCTGGTAGCTCAGACAGTAAACCATCTGCCTACAGTGTGGGAGACCCAGGTTCAATCCCTAGGTCAGGAAGATCCCCTGGAGAAGGAAATGGCAACCCACTCCAGTACTCTTGCCTGGAAAATCCCATGGACTGAGGAGCCTGGTAGGCTACAGTCCATGGGGTTGCAAAGAGTTGGACACGACTGAGTGACTTCATTTCACTTCACTTCAATTATCAAAACTTTGATGAGAAAATTAGTTTACTAGTAAA
This sequence comes from Ovis canadensis, assembly GCF_042477335.2. Taxonomy (NCBI): domain Eukaryota; kingdom Metazoa; phylum Chordata; class Mammalia; order Artiodactyla; family Bovidae; genus Ovis; species Ovis canadensis. The sequence continues at coordinate 121,922,385 of NC_091247.1, read as the reverse complement.
AAAAAAAAAACTTTCTTTTTTTTAATTTTTTTTAAGTTTTTTTTAGTTTTTTATTTTTTTAATTTTAAAATCTTTAATTCTTACATGTGTTCTCAAACATGAACCCCCTCCCACCTCCCTCCCCATAACATCTCTGTGGGTCATCCCCATGCACCAGCCCCAAGCATGCTGTATCCTGTGTCAGACATAGACTGGGGATTCAATTCTTACATGATAATATACATGTTAGAATGCCATTCTCCCAAATCATCCCACCCTCTCCCTCTCCGTCTGAGTCCAAAAGTCCGTTATACACAGCTGTGTCTTACTAGTAAAAAAAAAAAAAAAAAACTTTAAGGAAGAAAAGAGAGAAGGAGAGGAAGAGAGGAGAAGAGGAATATTAGATTTTCTTACTCCACCACCAACATAAATCTCAAAAGGTCCAAATAATGACACCAGAAAATAACTGAAAAAAATATAGATAACTACAGATAGATACTATAGTAGTATAGATTCTACTATATTATCTATAGATACTATTATAGATAGAAAAGAACTTTCAAAGCATAAAAGTGATAAGAAAAATCACCAATGATAATACAAAATTTTAATATTGCAAGAATGTAATACATATTAATTTAGTGATTAATATGCAAATTTTACTGATCACTTGTGTACTGAGGACTGTTCTAGATTCTGAAGATGTATTAGTCAAACAAAATAGACAAAAATACCTGCCCTCATGAAATGAATTTCATTAGAGGAAAACAGTTAAAGTTAATAAAAAATAAAATTACATGTAACTGAAATATATCCTGGGCTAAGTGACATGGAGAAATATTAAATGGAGAAAAGAGACAGAGAGAGTGTGTATCAAGGGTTGTTGGCAGTGGGGTAGGGGGAGCTTAGGTTGAATGGCCAACAAAAGCCTCACTGAGAAGAGGAAATTCGAGTAGTAAAGATGAAGGAGATGCAAGAGCAAGGCATATGGGTATTTAGACCATTCTAGGCAAAGGGAATAGCAAATGCAAAAGTCTAAAGCAGAAGTATAACTGAAATGCTCTTGGTATCCAGGAATCCAGACATAGGACCTCAGGCAGGATAATGGAAGATTCTCCTTAAAAAACAAAATGGAAAAAAGATGTACAGATACTAATGAAGTGAAAGTAAAAGTTGCTCAGTCGTGTTTGACTCTTTGCGACCCCATGGACTGTACAGGCTCCTCTGTCTGTGGAATTCTCCAGGCAAGAATCCTGGAGTGGGTGGCCATTTCCTTCTCCAGGGGATCTTCTCGACCCAGGGATCGAACCTGGGTTTCCCAATTGCAGTCAGACTCTTTACCGTCGAAGCCACCAGGGAAGCCCCACAGATACCAATATCTGGGGCTTATTTAATGAAACTAGAGGTTCCCTGCTCAATCTCCCACTAGGCAAGAAAGTTCCATCCACATATTCAGAGCTTCTAACCAGCTTTTAGAACCTAATACTCATATGTGAATAAACATTCATAGATCATTTGATGAAAGCATGCAACATGAAAGGCGGATGCCAAATAAACCAAAAAAAGGAGATTAAAGGAGTCAAAAACAATTCAGAAAAATTAACTTCCAAAAATCCATAATTGGTATCTTCAGGGAGAAAAGTGAGAAAATGCCATTCATGAAACAAAAAAAAAAAGTGATGCTAAAAGTGAAATTCAAGGAATAAAAATAAGCGACTAGATATTGTTAATATGATAAGAAAAACTTATAATTGAAATAGAACTATGGAAAATAAATATCTAATAATTGGAAAGAAATATCAAAACAAAAAAGCAAAAAGATGGAAAAGAGAAATGAGTCAATGAGAAAATTAAAGAATCAGTCACTCAGAACAGGAGCTCTAATATCTGAGTTATAAAATTACTAAAAGAGAGGAAATTAAGAAATAAATATTATTCCAAAACTGAATTGTTTGAAATGCTAGAAAGGGCTCATCAAGTACCCACCACAATATATGAAAAAGCAACTCACATGACACCTCAGAATTTTGGGGATAAAGAGAAGAACTAAAAATTTCTGTAAAGAGAGGGTAAATTTTAAAAGATCATATGCAAAATGATCAGAAATCAGAAGGAACTGAATTTTAAAATTCTGAAAGTGATTTGCAAGCTATAACCAAGACTTCAAAAATTTCTCTCCTATGCACTTTGAGATGTGAGTAACCACTAGTCAAATCCATCACTTGCCCTCACTAATCCAGGTCATCTTAATTGTTGCTACAAAAGATAGGCACGTATTCCAAAGAGCAGGTAGTCTAAACAATAAGATATCTGCCCAAGTTGTTTTCCAGGAACTTGAAGTCAGAGGTGTCTAGCTTGAGTTAAACTGGTTAAGACTGAAAAGGATTCCTGCCCCTTCAACTGCCCACACACGTGTTCCTCTCTAGAAAGCACTATAAACAAGCACTGTCCACATGAGCAGAGCATCCAATAAGCTTTTCAGAGCCTATGTCTCAATTATAAACAAAAATTCAAGAACTGCTAGACATTTTACAGGACCTAAGATACAAGGGTGGCTCTAGAGGTAACGAATCTGCCTGTCAATGCCGATGTAGCAGATGCGGGTTCTATTCCTGGGTCAGGAAGATCCCTGGGTGTAGGAAACGGCAACCTGCATGGACAGAGGAGCCTGGTAGGCTACAGTCCATAGAGCCACAGAGAGCCAAACATGCCTGAGTGACTAAGCACAAGAAACAAGGAATCCAATACAGGAGAGAGAAGAATGAAACTCACCAGGAAAATGTGAAAAGAAATTCCAAATGCTAGGTGTACAGTAGGCTCAAAAGCAACCAGTCCCAATTGGCACAGGAGAACGAAAAACTGAGAAAGGGATAACTCGTGGGAAGGAAAGAGAATCCAAAACCGCCTGATTTATCTGACCATATTGAGAAGAGTTGAAGGAAAAAAATGATTAAAGTATAGAAAATGCAGCAAACAAAAAGATGAGATAACTTAATTCTATAAAACTGTATAAAGAGAAATGAAACCACAGTAACATTAGGCTCGGCTCTCAACAATACTTATATAGCTGTTGTTCAAATATGTAAAATATGTAAATGACAATAATATAAAAACCACATATGATGTAACCAGTAACAGTGATAGAATTCCATTAAGAAGAAGGGAGGAAAGTGTGAGTGTGAGTGTGTATGTGTTCATGTGTGTGTGTGTGTATGTGTTCATGTGTGTGTGTGTGTGTGTGTGTGTGTGGTAGAGGCAGGAAGGGTGATATGACAGATGACTTTCCATTTTCCATACTAAAAAGTGAAGAAACAAGTCCTAACTTTGAAAAATAAAGAAATAACAGCACATTTTAATGTGTTAGGTAAAAACAAGAAGAAATAGCTTAAAAAATGAAGTAATTGCCTTTGGAGAGTCAGATTTTAGCTGGGGTCAAGGAATGAAGGAAAGAAGGGCTATTTTTACCTTCGTGTATCTTGATGCAATCTTTTAAACTAAATACATATCCTATTTTCATAAAAATAAAATTGAATTTAAAGAAAAAGAACCAAAAATATAAAAGTATATATGCATAAAGATATTTATAAATACATGTCTTAAAATACTGAAACATTTTAAAACCTAAATATCTAAAATAGAATATAATTAAGGAATTTCATTACTGCATAGTTGGAACAAGTACAGCTAACAAAATTTGTGTTTGTCAAAAACATCTGACGTGGAAAATAGTTCTTAGTTCTTAGGTGAAATTGTGGGGAAGAAAATTATACATAGTAAAGTTTCAACTTTATAAGTGTGTATCAAGTCCAGAGGAAAAATTTAGAGGGAAATCTATGAAACCATTAGCACTAGTAAGTCTTGACGGATAATTCTAATAGTATTTTTAGACTTCTTTAAATTTTTTCAATTTTCTACAAAAAGAGGTGAACAACTTTATAATCAGAGAAAAGATGACATTTAAAATAAATGGATTTGTTGATGTGAAAACAAATTCCACCAACCAAACAGAGCCAAGTAGAAAACAATATCTATTAACTCTGAAAACACAGCTGAGCTTTGTGTGTTATTATCTCTCAATTATCTAGTTGACACCTTAGTCCTCCAAAGGGCCAGACACTGGACAAGAACATTTCAATGAAAGAGTCAGAAGGTATTTGAGTGATAAACTCAGTAACTCCTTCCCAGAGTGGAAAAGTAAAGGACAACAGCGAACTGAGAACAGGAGCCCTAGATGAACCAAAAACGCATGTCACTAACTCCCCTGTCTAAAGAGACCTCCAATTTTTTATCCCTATGTCTCGTAAGTTAACTCTCAATAGAATTCATTTTCTTTTGAGGTCACAGGGATTTGTTGTTGTTAAAAAGCACCAAGACTGAATTTTTAATATTTCCCTCGTCTAAGAGAGGAGGAGATTCAGGCAACTCCAACATGTCAGAGAGCTTCAAACAAATGATGGTTATGGAGGATTTTAGCTTTAGAACAGGATAGCACTCTGGTTTTCTGGTTTTGCTTTGAAATATCACAAAATTCAGAGGAAGACACAGGCAGGGAAAAGGGTCCCTTCCTGACTTCCTTACAACAGCCAGACGCACTCTGAAGCTTACATTTTGAGATGTTTCTCCTCTGAATCCTTCTGAAGCAAGAATGCTGCAACTAAGGACTAATTCTGAGTTCAGTCATATAGTATAAATCTACCTAGAAATTAGCTGCTGCTGCTAAGTCACTTCAGTTGTGTCCAACTCTGTGCGACCCCATAGACGGCAGCGCACCAGGCTCCGCCGCCCCTGGGATTCTCCAGGCAAGAACACTGGAGTGGTTGCCATTTCCTTCTCCAATGCATGGAAGTGAAAAGTGAAAGTGAAGTCACTGAGTCGTGTCCAACTCTCAGAGACCCCATGGACTGCAGCCTACCAGGCTCCTCCATCCATGGGATTTTCCAGGCAAGAGTACTGGAGTGGGGTGCCATTGCCTTCTCCTATTAGCTACCTATCCCCATATCCTCTAGCTGTGTTTATGTAATTCATACACTCCATTTCATAAACTCCAGTCCCCAGTTCACAGTGAGATATGTCTTTTAAGAAAATCCAGATGACCATCACACTGGAAATGTCAAGAAGGAAGCATAGACAAGTAACATGATTGATGCCTGAAGCTACCCTCTCTTTTTGAATTGATCAAATAAAAACTGAAAAATGAGTATATCAACTGGAGTTGATATTACAATATCCATGACACAGGCATTCCTGCATTACCTACATGTCCCTACCTTATGGATCCAAACCAGTCTTCTCCCAGTCCTAGGCCCCATCTTCATAGAAACATGCTCAAAATAGTTACAAACTTGGCCCTTCCCATTCAGAATCAGCCCCCTCCTTCCTTAGCATGCTAAGTATTCATGCTATGATTACTACATATTTTTCACCATCTGTCTAGTACTTTAAAGACACAGACTTGGCCATAAATAATTAAGTTACTTATGTCATAGGATCACCTACCCACACAGTATACTGAGGCTCCAAATTACCACAGTCCTTTGCAAAAATGTAAGAACAGTTTCCTGGGAAATAATAGTAGATGCCATCAAAAGTTTCAAAGTGGTATTGCCCCCAGGTTTTGCAGATCCCATCTCTGCCATTGCCCATGTTTGGCACTGAAAAGAAAGAGGATAATATTTAGTAAAATAAAACAAATGATACCTGTTTCTTACAAAGTTCAGTCATGGTAGGTGATTCTAATTTTCATTAAAAAAGATGTTTACTTCTTTGGTGGACAATATCACAGCCAAAAATACCTAACATAAAACTACCAACAGCTCTCAAAACTATCAAATTCCCCTGAAGAAAAACACGGTCTTCAAGTTGAAGAAAGAATTTACGTTAGAAACTTCCTTAATTTTTGCTTTCAAACAAAGACTTTGGAGGAAAGAAAAAGAGGGAAGAATGAGAGAGTAAAACAAGGTGATAGTGATAAAGCAAATATAATGGCTGTAAAAAAGAGAAATGTCACCACAGAGTATCCTAAAAATTAATACTGGCAGCATTGGAATGTTCTGGTCTCTGCAATTCTTTGAAAATAACTTAGGATCCACAGAGAAAACTAATCATTGGCCAAAAAGTCATGTTTATAAGTCTGGGACCTGGGAATGGGGAGCATTAGTCATCCAAAGTATACTGGAATTCACGACCCCAAACTGGGCACATTGTAAGCAGTGTTTGTCTTGGAGCATGCAACTCCATCTCCTGTTGCCTTCTTGTCTATCTCCCTTTACACCTCTGTGGATGCCCATTTTTATTTTCTCTACCCCTCTTTCTAGATTAATATGGGAATCAGCGAAATTTACTGAGCATTCATTGATTAAGACATTAAACTATGTTAATATACTTTATAGGTAGCATAGAGAGAAGGCACAATGATTTCTTTTTGTAATTTATGTAAATGTATTAGCTTTCACCAACTTAGACCTTTTCAGGAAAAAATACAGAGCTAGCTATTCGTTATTCAGGCAGTCTTTTCTGGTAGTATGCCTTACGTCTGTTGCATATTTTCATAAAATCTTGTACTTTATAGCACATCATAAATGTAATTACTGTTGTCTTATATCCTGGTCCTCTCCTCTAGACTGCAATCTCCATCAGGGCAGAAACATGTCTATATTATTCATTTTTCCCAGTGTCCAGCCTGGGATCTAGTAGATGCTCAGTAAATACTCATTAAACAAATGGATTTTATTATTTATTATTGATATAGGGTCCTATATTAGATACTGTGGATTAAAAAAAATGTTTAAGAACCCTCTGCTTTGAAGAGTTCTCAATACTATTTCTCTCTTTAAAAAAGTGTAAGTGTTAGTTGCTCAGTCATATCTGACTCTTTGTGACCCTATGGACTGCAGCCCATCAGGCTCCTCTGCCCATGGGATTCTCCAGGCAAGAATATTAGAGTGAGTAGCCATTCCCTTCTCCAGGGGATCTTCCTGACCCAGGAATTGAACCTGGATCTCTGGAATTGCAGGCAGATTCTTTACTGTCTGAGCTGCCAGAGAAGCCCATGTATAGAATATTCCATTCATTCAAAGTCAGAAAAGAATGCGTGGCTTCAAATAACAAATCTAATTTATAAAGCAAAAGAAAGGTGAATGGAAACCTGGTTTTAATGGGGCAGTACAATTTAAAATAGAAAAAAACACTTGAATCACATTTTTAAAAAGTACTTTAGGAATAAACCTGACCAAAAAAGTTTAAGACTCATACCGTGAGTATATAAGATATTGATATAGGAAATTGAAGATGACTTAAAGAAATGGAAAAATATCCCATGCTCTGGGGTTGGAAGAATTAATATTATTAAAATAGCCATACTACCCAAAGTGAAATACCAGTTTAATGCCATCCCTATCAAATTACCCATGACATTTTTCACAGAACTAGAACAAATAATCCTAAAATTTATATGAACCATAAAAGTCCAGAATTGACAAACCAATCCTGGGGAAAAATAACGAAGCAGGAAGCCTAACCCTCCCAGACTTCAAACAATAGTACAAAGCTACAGTAATCAGATCAGTGTGGTGCTGGAATAAAAGCAGATATATGGATCAGTGTAACAGAATAGATAGACCAGAAATAAACCCACACACCTATGGTCAGTTAATCTTTGACAAAGGAGGCAAGAATATACAATGGGGAAAAAACTGTCTCTTCAGCAAGTGGTGTTGGGAAAGCTGGACAGCCACATGCAAATCAATGAAGTTAGAACACTCCATACCACATACAAAAATAAGCTCAAAATGGCTTAAAGACTTACATATAAGATATGACATGATGAAACTCCTAGAAGAACACAGGCAAAGCTTTGTTTTATATAAATCATACCAATATTTCCTTATATCGGTCTCCCAAGGCAACAGAAATTAAAGCAAAAAATAAACAAATGGGACCTAACCAAACATAAGCTTTTGCACAGCAAAGGGGGCTTAGAAAGAAAAGACAGCCTATGGACTGAGAGAAAATATTTGCAAGTGATGAGAGAAACAAAAGCTTAATTCCAAAAATGTATAGTCAGCTCACACAATAACAAAAAGAAAAAACAAAACAAACAACATGATTTTAAAAATGAGCAGAAGACCCAAATAGACATTTTCTAAAGAAGACATACAGATGGCTAAAATCACTAATTATTAGAGAAATGCAAATCAAAGCTTCAACAAGGTACCATCTCACACTGGTCAGAATGGCCATCATATAAAAGTCTGCAAATAACAGATATGCTGGAGAGGATGTGCAGAAAAGAGAACCCTCCTACTCCACTGGTGGGAAAGTAAATAGGTACAGCCATCATGGAAAACAGTATGGAGGTTCCTCAAAAAACTAACAATAGAGTTGCTACACAATCCAGAAAGCCCACTCCTGGGCATATATCTGGACAAAACTATAATTCAAAAAGATAACATGTTCTTCTATGTTCATAGCAGTACTATTCACAATAGCCAAGACATGGAAACAACCTAAACATCCATTGACAGATGAATGAGTAAAGATGTGATACATATATACAACGGAATACTCCTCAGCCATAAAAATAAAGAATAAAATAATGCTATTTACAGCTACATGGATGGACCTAGAGATTATCACACTGTGCAAAGTAAGTCAGAAGGAGAAACACAAATATCACATGATATCACTCACGTGTCCAATCTAAAATATGACAGAAATGCACCTGTCTTCAAAGCAGAAATAGATTCATAGGCGCACGGAACAGACTTCTGGCTGCCAAGTTGGGTGGGGATGAGGAAGGGATGGACTGGGAGTTTGGGACTAGCGGATGCAAACTACTATATACAGAATCGGTAAACTAAAAGGTCCTATTGCATAGCACAGGGAACTATATTCAATATCCTTGAACCATGATAGAAAAAATATGGGAAAAAACAATATAATACTGTAAGTCAACTATACTTTAAAAATTGCATTAAAAAATCTAAAAACAAAAAATACTTGAACTAGTAGAGTTCAATGAGAAGTGAAAGAGGGCATCACCATTTTCTTTCACATTGTTTCAAAATGACTGGAAATAAATCGTGAATACTCTAGTTAATGCACAATATGATTGTCCCAAATCCCAAAGGATGAACACTAATACAGCAAATTATGCCTTCATGCTCTCTGTAGCACCTCATAATTCTCTCGTAAGTATCCCTGAAACTTACCAATCTGGCACCGTGTCCCAAGGGCCTGAAATATTTGACAGTCGCATGTACCAGCCTTAGAACAGAAAGCTCCGTTAAGGCATTCATGAGGACAAGAACCTGAAGGGCAAAAAAAAATCAGTTATCTTCTGGCATGCATCAGCTTTTATAAACACAATCTGTCAAGATTTAGCTTGGACTAACTGTAACCTCTGTTAACTCAAACAGAACCCTGGGCCTATTGCCTTGATAAGCTAAAGAATTAAGCTCCTCAAGTCTCTATCTAGTTCATTTCATTATGTGTGCTGTGAAACAAGAAAGACAGGCTTTCACATCTCAAACTACCCTGAGAGCAAAGGTTAGCCTCCTTCAAGCAACTGAAAGGTCAAGTTCCCATGTAAGGAATCCCTGTCCCAGATGATGAGAACCAGAAACACACAAGCTGCAGATGATTCCCTTGACAGAGTTTGGCACCAGCTGCACAACTGATCAGCTACTTCTCCAGGAGCAAGTGTGGTATTAAAGAAAAACGTCCATCATTAGCTCACGGGATCAGGCACAATATAGAACTCAAAAAGAAATTCTTATTTTTTAAGAGAACGATTAAATATTCTATTTGAAGTTGTGCATTAATCGTCAGGCTTAATTGCAAATGACGCATTCTTTCTGACCCATAGCTAATTTTAATGGGGAAGAAGCCAAAGCTGCTGCTGGTTGTCACCAAAATATTTTTTCTTTCACGGAAAGAAAAATCACCCCGAAGGATTATGTTGGAAAGAGAAAGAAAGAAACTATGAGCTCCTGAGTGAGTTTGAAAGCTGGAAATGAATCACAGTGAAAATCCCTCCTCTAATAAGGAGAGGACAAGAGACCCTGGCAAACCTCAACAGGAAGGATTTAAGCAACACATCAAGAGAACTAGAGAACATCTTTGAGTGACCATAAAGTGTTTACTGAAGACTGGCTCTCTTTGGAATATGGTAAGGTCATGAAAGGCACTAGTCTAATTGTGGTATTGTAACCACAGTTCTGCAGAAGGCAAGAATTTTAAACTCTATTATCCTTGCACCTTAAGATCCATTGATCTAAAATGTCTCCACTTTTAAAGACATACAACTCTCTAATTATATCTTAATTGAGGAGAAATGAGCTGTTTTAATTTTGATCAGAAATATAGATAAAAATGACATTTGTCATAAATTTAAATGCAGTTCTCTTTTTCTGGTGGGGGTACATATATACATATATCTTCGAATTTTATCTTACGTCACAATATTGTATTTTTCCAATCAATAAATGTCAAAGTAATTACATGAGCATACATAATTATCACCTTCAAAAATTTATTTACAACCCTGTTTATTCTCCTGAAAACAGATACCAGAACAAAACTGGCCAGAAACCCCTGTTTTTTTAATACAAAAAAAAAAAAAATTGAATTTCAAACTACCATTAGCATATTGCTAAATGGAAATGAGAAACTGGTAAGAAAAAAGAGCAATGTCAAAGAATCAATTGATTCAGAAAAAAATAAAACATCGGATATCCACTGATATCTTTCCTGGTCATACAGTTATGAGCTTTGTCTGCTTAGCCTTGCTTGTTTCCAAATATAATTCATATTTCTATGTGAAGTAAACTTAAACTGATATTATTACCACCCTGGCTCAGTTCCCTTCATGCATTATATGGAAATTATAGAGTTCATTCACTATACTCCCTAAAGGGGTCTTTTGAGAAAGCAAATACAAAACCATAGATTTAGCACTGACCTTTTATTTTGCTCTCACCCCAATTAATAGCTTCATGGAAGAAGTATCTTGGAGAAGTTGCTTCAAACTTTAAAAGAAAGAAATCAGAATTCAAGAGAATTAAATTATTTAATTCAAGGCGAACATGCAAATTGGAAAACCTGGAAAACAGCTACAAACACAAAAATGGACTATTAAGGCAAAATCTTGGAGCGGCAGAAAGGGCTCCTCTTGGGTTGTAGTTAGATTTGACTTCAAGGTTTGGTTTTGTTTCCTGAATCTGACAAGTCCTTGGGCATCCTCTCTGACCTCAGTTCTGCCTCCCTGCCCTTTTTGGAAAAGAGCCTGGTCAGAATCTAATCTTTGCATTAGCTGACTGCCTTGCCTGCAGAAGTAGCAGTTTTTAAATATTTCCAAGTACAGATGAGTTTGGAGAAAATGCATGGGACTGAAGGACCAACAGACAGGGATGTACCCGCTGTCTGCAACCCTTCTGGGCAAGACACCATCTACAGAAGCCTCGGCCGCTGAAGTGTGAGCTTGCCATCCTGAGTCTCCAAAGAGCTGCCACTTTAAAGTTCACAGAACAGTTAAACGTATCTTTTTATAGAGCCCAAAGGACATCAGGGTATTCATTAAGAGTGAATTGTAGAATCAAAAGGCTCTGGATTAGAGGCCTGATTCTGCCACTATTTACTCTAAGGCAAATTTCTTAACTGCTTAGCACCTTCTTTTACTTGTCTGTAAAATGGGAACAATGATACATACTTCACTGTGCAGCTATAACAATGAATTTTAAAAAACGTATATGAAGATTCCAGCATAATACCTCACACATAGAAGATTAGCAAGAAAGAGATTTATATTAATCTAAGGATCCCAAATAAAATTATAAGATTTAGAGAGGTTAATATAAAGTAGTTGGAGAGGAAATGGCGACCCACTCCAGTACTCTTGCCTGGAAAATCCCATGGACAAAGGAGCCTGGTAGGCTACAGTCCATGGGGTCGCAGAGTCAGACACGCCTGAGGAGGAGTAGTAAATAATTGTGGATTATTAAAACTAATCGATTATGGCTTTTTATTCCAATTTAATGCCAATTTAGTGTATGATCTGGGGCAATGTCCTTTCCAATAGGATTTTTACATTCACCAGAAGAATACATATTGCCCAAATTTGCCACATAATAGTTAAATTGACTACCAGAGGATGTCAGAAAAACTGGAAAGAGTGAAGGGTAGGAAGAAAGGAGGATGAAGAATGTGATTTCAGGTACAAAGCCCTTTGTCAACAGACTCTGGTCTCCTTTCCACATGGTAACGTTTTCTAACAGGCAGAGCTGCCCCACGGCAGACAAAAGGCCACCCACACTCACCACTTCGAGGCTCTTGCCTAAAGTCTTTTCGTATCATGGCTCCAAGCTCACTGTTGTCTGCTTTCGTTCCTCCAAGATTTTGTCCTCTCTGTTCAGCCTCCTCTTTTCTCCCTTTCCTCTCTCTTCAAACTGAGTCAGACTCACAACAGTCTATGACCTGGACTTCCCCAAGACAAGGCTTACTCTCTCTTTAGCTGCGTTGTCTGGGACTGCCTAAACCTAACACAACCACCAACAGTAGCGGGCACCAAACCCTTCTCATGTTGGTGCTAATGAATCCTTGCTGGTGCTCACGAACAGTATACATTGACTTCAGCTGTGGTTCATACAGGCTCATTAATGAGAACAAAGTATTTAACCTGCTCAGTCTCAGTTTCCCAATCTGTAATATGGAATAACAATAACCTTCTCACAGAATTGTGAGAATTAAACGAAATGATAGAAGTAAAGCACCAAGAATGGTGCTAGGCACATAATAAGTTTTTGTAAATATGTTACCTACTTACATTATTAAGCAAAAACTGATTAAAATTCACTAATTACACTGGATAATACTAGACCAAGACAAAAATACATAATTTGTTTTTCACTCAACTTAGGCTACACCTCCTCCATGGGAATCTCAGTGACTACCTAGGACACCAACCTCCTCCATGGGAGTCTCAGTGACTACCTAGGACACCAACCTCCTGATCACCACAATATCCTGTTTACTGTGACATTCCCTGCTTCATATTATAATGTTTCACTAATGCTAAGACATGACACACCGCTTTTATTTTTATAACAGATCTGAACTCAGGATGGCATGTCTTATGTTTATAATTGGAGGGTTTTTTTTTTTATCTTCCATGTTATACAAACAATAGCAAATAATTGGTGGTGTCATAGATTCAATGAACAAGTTACACAGAAAGGACTTCTTTACAGGTCTGCCTCCACTAGCCACTAAGTTTCTAGAAAACAAGCGCTGCTGTTCATGGTTATATCTCTAGCACGGCCCCTTTTATGTTGTCAACAAATACCAACTGAACCAAAAATAGACCTTACGCAAATGGGAGTGATCTGCCTCACAAAGCTGTTTAGAACCATGACTACAAAATGTTCTGTTGATGCCCCTCCTCACATCCTCTTAGCCCATCTTGAACTTTGCCTGCATCTGGGGTTTTGAGCACATTGAAACTCTCAAGCACCAGCTTCTTTCTGTCTCTGCCTTAGGGTAGAGTCCCAGCAGAACAGACAAGAGAAACGCCTTTCAGGAGATTTAAGTGCCCCCAGAAGCTGCCCTCCACCAGTGAGAGGCAGGTGTGGGTGGATAAATATCCCAGATACCCGATTCCTTGGAGAAACAATTCTAAAACACTCTACACAGTTCCTCAGAGGGATGCCCGCAAGACTAAGCCTCGGATGTTTAAAGCAGGAAGACCCCTCATTAACAGAGCTGTGCTGGATTCTCTCCCTTCCTTGGCCCCCTTTCCTCCCCTCATCCCACTCCTGCACATACAAACTGTCCATAAACAATTTGCCTCTGCTTTCAGGAGAAGAATTTTGAAATGAGACACAAATGCAAAGAAAAGTTACAAGCTGTGGGTGCATATATTCACATAACTGATGAAAGAGGACACCCCATTCCTCCTCCGTGCCAATTACAAACCCACAGGAGGGCGAGAAGCACAGAGAAATCACTGCAGTGCACAACTGATAGGCACAGTTGCACAGGGACAGTGCAGGGACGTTGACAGCAGTACGTGTCTACCCTTCTCTGCTGTTAACTCATCGTCAGCGTATTCCTGAGTCCTTAGGTGCACAGCTCAGTCCGTGCTCCTAGAGTGGGGAAGTGAATCTGTGGACAAGAATGGCCTTTGTGACAGATGAAATTTCAGTCCTAAACTGTGCAAGGCATCACTGCAACCTCACTGCCCTTCTTGAACATTTCTTCTCTTAGAGTTCGTTCAGATGTTAAATAATGTTGGTGCCTGTTCTCCAGCTACAGGAAATAGAAGTGTCCAGCTCTTCAGTCTCTCTAAGAGAAATCAAGATAAGTGCATTTCTTGCTTATTAACAAAAGGCAGGCATTAACATACCTCTGGGGGGTAAAGTACTCTTGCCTGGAAAATCCCATGGACAGAGGAGCCTGGTAGGCTGCAGTTCATGGGGTTGCTAAGAGTCGGACATGACTGAGCGACTTCACTTTCACTTTTCACTTTCATGCATTGGAGAAGGAAATGGCACCCCACTCCAGTATTCTTGCCTGGAGAATCCCAGGGACAGGGGAGCCTGGTGGGCTGCCATCTATGGGGTCGCACAGAGTCGGACACGACTGAAGCGGCTTAGCAGCAGCACCAGCAGGGGGGTAAAGTATACAAATTCTAGAAACATCCAAATGGTCAATAGAATAAGCCCATCCATAGGCTGCTTAACGTGACAACTGCAGGGTGTATTTCACAGCTTCTCCAATCTAGTGGGCTCTACCAGAAAGAAGCTTTTCTCAAAATCAAATTTTCTACTGAGTCATGTGGATGTCTTTTTGTGGCTAACATGGTCTACTGGTAAACATGTACTTAACATTTCTCAGAGAAAAACCATTTTAACCACTTCACATGAAACATTAAGTACTTATGTACACAAAATACTTTTTAAGAAAGAAAAAGTGTTTCCCTTTCGAAGACAATTCTTTGCCTATTCTAGTACAAAGAAAGATCTTCATTCTTGTTGAGGATAAATTAGTTCTGTCTTCTGAATTGTCACAACAGCATATCAGATCTCTTTTTTTCAATTATCTTTAATTAAATTATATATTAAACATATTTAATATGCAATATATAATAAAATATATAAAATATAATTTTATATTAAAGATATATTTCTATCTTTAAATATATATAAAATAATCAGGCATCCATCAGAGAATGCTAACAGAAATTGATTACAGTTAAGCATTTGACAAAGACCTTGAATATATAAGCTCTCTGCTACATAAATACTCAAATCATATTACTTTCCAAAGAAATGCCTTTATTGAGTTAGGATTCTCATCTAACCGTCCATCGTTAACAGATAAATATTTTTTAAAATCCACCCATTTAAACTTTCCAACCATAATTTGAAGATACTACAATTACGTCATGCAATATCATTTAGATAAAAGGACCCAAGCAAAAAGGTGTCCTCAAATTCAGTGCTACTAAACCCCTCTAGAAAAAGAGAGGTCACTTCTTCATCAGTGCCTGTAATTTAAGTTTATTAGATAATATAAAACCTCTTTGTCAGGACGCTAGGACACTTCTGGGGCCCTTTTGTGGTGCTTAACTCAGATCATGTACACCTTTCTCTGCTCCTGTTTGCTCACATCTGTCCCATTTTAATTGTCCTCTGATATTGTATTTAATTTTTAAACCAATTAGAATGTTCTGGCAAGTAATGAGATTAAATCTCTCACCAATGGTGGTAACCTATCAGTCGGGAACTGAGGTGAATAGCAAAAAAGCATTTGACCACAAACAAGTAATTGTGAACTGAGCCTGAACTGGAGCATCACGGAATAGTGCTAGAGAAGTTACTTTGCCTCTTCCTCCTCCTCCTCATCTTGTTTTTAGCATTTTATTTTCCTCCACAAAGGTCTCATTGTTGAAGTGACAGCAGAGGCCCAAAGCAGAATGGATTATTTCTCAGCTTCTCTCTCCATCTGAGGCATAACCTACCTGGGCTGCTAAAAGAGCTCTTTTCTGTCGATTTTCATTAAACCCGTTTCTGGAAGAAAACAAAAAGAACTTGTATAGTCAAAGGGCCCTAGGCAACCTGAACAAGCCTTTCCCAAGAGAGAGCTGATGTTTTCCTCCCGATTTCCATCGCTTTATCAAAGAGGTCTTTCTTGGTTTAACATTGAAAAGGTCCCCCTCCCCCTTTTGGAGGGGTTAGATTTGTGTGGTGGCGCTGTCTCATTTTACAAAATTCAGGAGTGTCCCCAGATCTCTTCAGTCGCTGATGTAAACTGCATTTTAGGAAGGAACTTTGAGATAGAGAAATAAACAAAATCATGTAACACAGTAGCACCAACATGCACGATAACTGCTCCAGGTGCCTTCATAAAATACTTCATAAGTTTCCGACAAGTGCACGTTCACTTTTTTCAGATGGAATACTCAATTCTCTCTCTTTTCCATGTCTTCAGATTAACATTACTGTGAGTAAACGTATCAAACCAAATTTTCAAAATCAATGGGTAGAATTCTGCTTTTCATTAAACAGATCAGCCTAGTCCAAAAAATAATTTTCATTATTGACTGCTAGAACCATTTTATTCTTTTTATCATTAAAAACTGCTTTAATCTGTTAAGAATATTGCACATTTCTAATCAATGATGCATACTAATAATAACAATAGGGAATTACTGAATATATTAACAACTTCTTTTGAAATTAAAATAATGTCTTAGTATCCACAGTCATTGGATACCACCAAAAATTCCTCTTATAATTAAAATAAAAGGAAATAATTTTGTTCCATTGATAAGGAACTAAATGCTTAATAATTTTTAATTTGTGCAAATGTTTAAAGAACTGCATCTCATGCCCTTGTTTTGTAAAATATTGCATTAATTTTTTTGAATACACAGTCTGCTGAGTTTGGCTCATTCCCATTATCTTTATGTTTCAGAGGACATGAAGAACAAGAAATACTCACTCTGATGTTCTCGTCAAGATGGACGATGTACAAATATAGCCTGCCAGAGATAAACATATGTGATAAGAATGAACAAATTATCCAAATATCTTGGCCACGTGTTCTGATTATAAAACAAGTTTAAATGTAATTCTAAAATACAGACTGAGATTTTGACCAGTAAATTCCTTATGAGCCATCAGGGTGACCAGTAACCCAGAAAGAATGGGCAGCGTGCATACAGGGCCATGATACAGTGGAATAAGCACTGGTCTTGAAGACAGAGATCCAAGCTCTAGCCCCATCCTACCATGTAGCAAATACCAAAGTTCACCAAGCACATCACAGAATGATGGTGGGGCCAAGCTGATCTCCAAAGTCCCCTCCAGCTCTCAGCGCTCTAAGACTATCTCCTCTTGGAGTCTCAGTCACTCCTAGGATTGGAAGACAGTGTCTGCAACCATGCTAGCTTTTTATGCTTCAGTAATTTTTCCCACTTCCTCTACAAGTCCCCAAATATACAGCCTTTTTCAGTGATTAAATGGAAATAAATGTATGGCTAAATGTGAATAAATGCTTTCTGGCATAAAAATACTTTATAAAAATTAATTTATAAATATCTTGCTATAATTGAAAATCAATTCTTAATCTCAAATGTTAAATCCTTCCTAAGACATTATTTTGCCATTCTTTGACGTGATGACATCAAGAAAGGTTAAGTACTCAATGTCTCCTTGTCTACTATAAAATTTCAAATGTTTAATGTATACAACTACTTTAAACCATTATTTGGAAGAGAAAAGGAATCAAAGCCTCTTCTAGTAGTTTTATATCATAATAAAATCATGATTTTAACATTTAAAAAAGAGACATAAATTTAAAACTAAAAGTTCCAAATTATCCACATTATTAAAAAGTTTCCCCAAAAGTGATCTGAGTGTCATTTAGCATATACCCATTCTAATGACTTCAAAGTGCTTTACAGTATACAAGAAAACAGTTTCCACCATTCACAAGAAAGACTAAAAAACAATAAAATAAGGTAAAAGTTTAATATGAGTTCTTACCTTGTAATGAAAACAGCAGTATATGAAGCAAGAATATACTCCAAGGTATCATTAAATTGAGTTTTCTCACAATGTTCATTTCAGTATAGCCTTTTCCCCTGAAATGTAACTAAATTGTTGGTCTTTACTATGATGGCATCTTAGAAGTATGAGTATTTGTAGAGTGTTCTAATTCTTATAAATATAGCTTTGTAATAAAGGAATTAAAACAGGAATTCCAGCCTTTCTAACCACATACAGCATCTGAAGCTTTGGAACTTGCAGGCAACCCTTTGGCTGAGTCTCTCATTAGCAATGCATGGCAGCTTCTTACCTGAGCCCGTATTAATTACACCCTTCCCTACTCCTGCACATCATACCCTCTGTAGCCTATATTACTAGCCTTTTATGACTTCTAAAGACAGTAGCATCAAACAAACAAAAAACACTATTATCTCCTGATGTCATAAGAGATAACCATTATTCCTAACTGTTGATCTCTTCCCTGTTTTATTCATGAAATAATTACTGTCCTTTGAAGGAAGATGAACTAAAATCCTATTAGTCATTCCCAGAACTTATAGATGTTCTTATAAACTTTGCTTTAAGATTTATAAGTAAAATAAAATTATGTGCATATATTTTCAACTGTAGTCCCATTACAGTCTAGTTTAAGTTGACCTGTTCATGTGCCCACAGATCTTTCTAACATTCCTCAACTGAAGCAGAAATAATGCAAAAAGATGATAGTCTAATATTTGATTTTAAAAAGAAAATAAAGTAACTCACCTAATCCTGAAAACCTTCCTTCACACCGTGTTTTTCCATCCTCTGTGATATGCACCCAATTAGACAACAAGGAAAGACTTAATTCAGCAGAAAGTGCACTCTTCTCTGGAAGCGACTGATTACCTGGATTAGTATCAGAGAACAGCTCTAATATTTCACAACGAACTTCAAAGAGATGAGCAAAGCCCCATAAATGAGTGAAGGCCGTGACTGCACAGTGGGTGCACATTTCCATAACAGATCCCCTCAGTTACCTGCACGAGTATCAGACTCACTTAGCAGATGGGTCACAGTAGTAAAGAATCTCTAACTACACAAGAACTACCTCGAGACAAAAACACACAGCAGTTCTTAATACCTTGCTGTACTCAGACACTTTTTATGCAATGACTTCCAGGTCTTTTCTGTGAAAATATCCTTGATATCCTGATATATTGCATGCCCAACACCTATTATATAAACAGTTTCTTGTCTATGTCTCAAACTTAATAATCTTTTACTCTTGTTTTACATGATCTTAATGCCTTTCCACTGCCTATATAATTGCCAATGCTATGAGCCAAGAGATGTTTCCCTATAAATTCATATTTTAAGCATGAAGAAACACATAAACTCCCTCAAAATATAAGTAGCTCTATGCCTACACACATACACATATATGTACCACTCATTTTAAAATTTTGATGAATTAGTTTAAATAATTTAAGTGTTCAGTTCAGTTCAGTTCAGTCACTCAGTCGTGTCCGACTCTTTGCGACCCCATGAATCGCAGCACGCCAGGCCTCCCTGTCCATCACCAATTCCCCGAGTTCACTCAGACTCACATCCATTGAGTCAGTGATGCCATCCAGCCATCTCATCCTCAGTCGTCCCCTTCTCCTCCTGCCCCCAATCCCTCCCAGCATCAGAGTCTTTTCCAATGAGTCAACTCTTCGCATGAGGTGGCCAAAGTACTGCAGTTTCAGCTTTAGCATCATTCCTTCCAAAGAAATCCCAGGGTTGATCTCCTTCAGAATGGACTGGTTGGATCTCCTTGCAGTCCAAGGGACTATCAGGAGTCTTCTCCAACACCACAGTTCAAAAAAATTTAAGTGTAGTATGTGTTTAATAAATACTTATTAAAAGGTTATTGGTCATTACTCAAATTAATTAGATAATAAATTAATATAATTCTAAACAGATAGACCTAGTTATTTATAGTTACACTCTAATTATTGGTCTAAAAATATGTACCTACTCAACCACAATTAAAATTAATATTCTACACACTTAAGATGTGAATACAGAATAAATTTGAAAGCTTGAAATTTGTTTAGAGAATAATAATTTTCCTACAAAACATTTTTTAATTCAATGCACCAAATTTGTTTAAACAAAATATGTATTACCTCTTTCTGAAAAGCAAGAAAATGTATATAACAAATACACATTACTAAGTTACCTCCTTAATTTAAAACAGTTTCTCTGAGGTTCATAGTTGGCTATAAAAATCGACCTAAAATGTGACGATTCTATAAATCATATTTTAGGATTATTTTTTCCTCACTCTGGTAACTGCCTAACTTAAAACTTTTCGCAAGTGACATACTTCTAGAAAAATTAAAAATGGCAGCCAAAGTTAAATTTCATGGTTCAAAAAGGAAACATTTTGATAATGTTTACAGTTGTTTCTAAATACTACCAGAACTTGGTGAAGAAGGATAAGGAAACAACAATATAAAGCCTGAGAAAAGTATTTATTTCTAATATAATACTTAGATACTTTATGTACTTAATTCAAATGTAAGAACTCTCAACTTTTCATCTCAAATTTCATACAGTATCTTTAAGCGTTCAATTCAAAAGCATCGGAACTATTTTCACGAGTTAAAGTTGAAAATTCCAAGGCTGTATCATCTGGCATTTTTATTACTCTTATTCTATTTTGAACTCTATGTATTTAAAACCTATAAATTAAATTGTCTGGTAAAGAAAACAGTGGAAATTACAGTGGGACTTCTCAGGGTGACCATTCTTTTATAGCTAGAGGTTTATGCATGCTGGATTTCTATCCCTCCTGCATCCAGGTTTAGCGTAGGTGGCAGATTAGTAGAATGAACAGTGGCAGAGAAAACAATACCAGAAACTGTAAGTTCTTTTTCAACTAACTGTTTTATGAAGTCATTACATTAAATGGTAGGCTGCATGAAATAAGCAAACTAGACTTCCATGCATAGCTACAATAGAGAGTTTAGATGAAAGATTAAACCCAGAACCACACACAAAAAAAGAATTTATGACTGCTGCTACATGAAGTTATTACTGTCAAAATTTAGTTGACAGCTTTTATATTTCATTCCACCCTGACAAAGGAACTCTGGCAAAGAGTGAGTCAGTCGCCTGCTTGTGAAGAGATATTAAGTTCATAAGAAGTCTGAGGCGACTACATAATGCATGGGATAAGCAGTTCCCTTTCTGCTGCAAGAGCACTGCACATTTTCCCACATGAAATATGATCTTTAGAAAGCTGACGCCTGACAAACTATTGGCTTCAACACATCACATTAAAAACAACGGGCAGGTATGGGAAAGTGTTGAGCTTACAGTCACACATCAATAATAGAGGAACATTTTTAATTAAGTTTATCATCTTTAAGCAAAATTAACTTCTTTGGTGATTCATATGGCACTCATTTTTCATTCATGGAAATCAAATCTAAAATAGATAACATTTGATTCCCATCATATCACATTCTACTAGTGAAGCGCAATTAGTCCTCACTTGCTTTTCTAAACCTAACACATTTCAGGTTAGTGATTTTATCCAGAATTATGTTATCATTGAGCAGCAAAAAGAGTCCCATATCTTTGACGTGATTTTAACCACTCTGAACTTAACTGCCTGATTATAAAGTAGCTTTTCAGTGTTCTATTTATGCTTCACAAGGTGTGTTGCTTGGCACTTCCTGGTATTTCGTGTAATTTAATTTGTAGATGACATCTATCTTAGCTTTTCTAAACACAGACTGTGTGTTATAAGTAGATCTATGTTGGCCATAATTTCAATTTAAAGCTCACCCACAGAAGTTAATGTATTATTTTATAAGGACATTCACTTTTCAAGTTGCTATGGTGCCACTATCTTTCATCTTGAAAGAAGTAATGTTCCTACAACTAAAGTTTCATCTTGCCAACATTTTAGCATCAAGTTCAAAATATAAGACCAGTATTCCCTATAGTTCTTTTTTCTAAAGTACTTACATACTATAGCACATTGCGTGTGCCTTTATAATATATCGTGTAATACACAATACACTATATGTATGTATAACAATATAAATTAAGTTGCTTTCTCATGTTTTCAATTCCACTTTAATCTTCGATCATTTTGGACTTACTTATTTTAGAGTTGCTGAGGGATAAAGTTACCTGCATTTCTCAAGGGGAGGAGGTTCCTAACCTTGTTGCTGGTTGTGTTTGCTTCTCAAACTTAGGGTAAGTTACCTCATAGATTTTGTAATTTTGAATTTGGGGTCCATGTGTGGTACAACATTTTCTATGATGATTCTTTACTCCCAAGGGTGAAAATGTGCTCCTCCAAAAAAGAGTTTCTATCTGCTTCTGCCAATTGCTGTAAGGAATTTCCTGCAAATTTCTCAACTTGAGAGTTCCCAATGTACTGAGTATAAATTCAGATCCCAGACTCAAAGTGAGGGAATGCCAAATCTAGTTTCTGCTTTGCTTTTGGCCTCTGGTGATACTCCCCACTTCCATCCAATCACTTAAATAGATGACTATTTTTTTATTCGGCATGCCCAGGTATTTAATAGCTGACAAAATTTTAGGTCATTTAATTGGCTGTACTGCCAAAAACAGAACCACCAACAATCAAAATTTATATGCTCTTATTTTCTAGGCTACTACTCTGTATATTTGCAACATACATTCTCAACTGAATTAGACTTTAATATAGAGCCACCTATGACTTCATTTTTCTGGGCTCCAAAATCACTGCAGATGGTGATTGCAGCCATGAAATTAAAAGACGCTTACTCCTTGGAATAAAAGTTATGACCAATCTACACAGCATATTAAAAAGCAGAGACATTACTTTGCCAACAAAGGTCCGTCTAGTCAAGGCTATGGTTTTTCCAGTGGTCACGTATGGATGTGAGAGTTGGACTATAAACAAAGCAGAGCACCAAAGAATTGATGCTTTTGAACTGTGGTGTTGGAGAAGACTTTTGAGAGTCCCTTGTACTGCAAGGAATCCAGCCAGTCCATCGTAAAGGAGATCAGCCCTGGCTGTTCATTGGAAGGGCTGATGTTGAGGCTGAAACTCCAATACTTTGGCCACCTCATGCGAAGAGTTGACTCACTGGAAAAGACTCTGATGCTGGAAAGATTGAGGGCAGGAGGAGAAGGGGACGACAGAGGATGAGATGGTTAGATGGCATCACCAACTCCATGGACATGGAGTGAGTTCCAGGAGTTGGTGATGGACAGGGAGGCCTGGTGTGCTGCGATTCCTGGGGTCACAAAGAGTCAGACATGACTGAGCGACTGAACTGAACTGAACTGATGATTCACAGGTAAATATTTACCTCATTAACTCTTGTATTAATTATAACCAAGTTATTCAAAACAACTACTACAAACTTACAAAGAAAGCATATCAAAACATCTTATACTTGGATCAAATTATTTAAATACATCAAAACCTGTCAGATCCCCAAATGTCATGGTTGGGATGGCTTCACACAACACCAAGAATCTAACTCAGACACCTGACGAAAATTTACAACAATAGCCACTGCAACCTGCAGCCTAGAGAATCAAACATCAGCTTATCATCTTCTGCCTTTACTAGGTTGGCAAGCTTAACACAGAATAACTGCCTTTAGAGACCTGGCATCATTGTGGTTTTCAGTTCAGTTCAGTTCAGTTGCTCAGTCGTGTCTGACTGTCTGCGACCCCATGAATCGCAGCACGCTAGGCCTCCCTGTCCATCACCAACTCCCGGAGTTCACTCAGACTCACGTCCATCGAGTCAGTGATGCCATCCAGCCATCTCATCCTCTGTCGTCCCCTTCTCCTCCTGCCCCCAATCCCTCCCAGCATCAGAGTCTTTTCCAATGAGTCAACTCTTCGCATGAGGTGGCCAAAGTACTGGAGCTTCAGCTTTAGCATCCTTCCTTCCAAAGAAATCCCAGGGTTGATCTCCTTCAGAATGGACTGGTTGGATCTCCTTGGACTCTCTCAAGAGTCTTCTCCAACACCACAGTTCAAAAACATCAATTCTTCGGCGCTCAGCCTTCTTCACAGAGCCCAAATCAATATGAAAACATAACCCCCTCAAAAAAAACTAAGCCCTTCATTGTGATTTGAGAGTCACATGAAGGTCAGATCCGCCCCCAAAAGTGTTTCCCCCTTATCTTGACATGACCTCTTCTCTGGCTCCCAGCCTGAATTAGTTGTACTGAGTTACATGCAAAATTGTTATCAATATCTCCCATAAGCTGCAGTGAAAACATACTAGTTCCCTTGGAAGGTTTTTTTCAGTCCTCTCTTCTAACAAGATAAGTTTATCAACTTTACTGTAGAATACAGTGGTGGTTCTCAAACTTTGGTGTACGCAAGAATCACCTAGGGAGTATATTATAAGCACAGATTCCCAAACCCAGCTCCATTGCATCCAGTGTTTTCTGATCCATGAATCTAAGGAGGTTAGGCATTTGTGTTGTAAAAGGGAATCTACCTTTGGGGAGATTAATATCAAACTAGTCCATTCTATTCCAAAAAAAGAAATGCAAGTGAATTACAAATATGGAGACACTGACAGATCCCCTGGAGGAGAACACAACAGAGGTTGGAAAAATTAAGTGGAGGTGGAGGGCCAGCCTCATCACCTACTAGTAAACAGTCCCTTGTTTGGGAAGATGAAATGGGTCTGTTATTTTGCTAACTTGCTTCCTCCTCTTTCCACACTTCTTATGCAGAGGAATTCCTCCCAGAGGCTACATAGCTTCTGCTCCAGTGGGATCATATCTTTGCAACTCTCACTATGATAGGTGGAATGGCTCCCCAAAGACATCCACATCCTAATTTCCAGAGCTTGTGAATTTTGGCTTACACTGCAAAAGAGATTTATAGATGAAATGAAGTTAGCTAATTTAATTCCCTGTGGGCCCAATGTAACCGCTGAGTCCTTATGAGTGAAAGCAGAAATCAAAAGAATTAGAGTGCAAGAGAGATTCAAAGAGGGATGAAGCAGCCACAAGCCATGGATTTCAAGGAGCTTCTAGAAGCTGGCAATGGAAAAGATTCTCTCCTAGAGCTTCCAGAAGGAATGCAGCTCTGCCAACATCTTGATTCTAGCCCAGTGAAACTCATTTCAGATTTCTGACCTCCAGAACCAAAAGATAACAAACTTGTGTTGTTTTTAGCCATTAAGTCTGTGGTAATTTGTTACAGCAGCAATAGGAACTAACATGCACTTACATTCTCTGGCCACTAGGGACAGGCTGCTGCTGCTGCTGCTGCTGCTGCTGCTGCTGCTGCTGCTAAGTTGCTTCAATCGTGTCTGACTCTGTGTGACCCCAGAGACGGCAGCCCACTAGGCGCCCCCCGTCCCTGGGACAGGCACTGGATGCTAAACAAAATAATACATGGTGGTTCTACAATGGATCCAGTTCTCTTTCTCAGGTATTGAAACACAAATCATAGAGACTAAAGTCACATGTTGTCATAAGGCTGTGGGCCCTGGAACATTTTGGTCACACATGATTAGAGATGGCAGCTATTTTCCAGTCATGGACATGTTACATAAGCAAAGAAAGCTATTCTGCAAAAAGAAACAGGAGAATGAAACAGATGTTCCAAAGGAAGCAGAGAAAGTGATGGCGTTTTTAGTTTCCATGACTACATCTACCCCATCACTTCCTTTTTACTTGAGTTAACTTGGTTAGGGTTTTATTCCGTGACATGCAATGATCCATAAGTGAAACAGAGGAACTAAGAAAATGGAGGATGACCATAGCTGATTTTACGTGTTAACTTGACAGAACCACAGGATGCCCAGGTATTCAGTTAAATATCAATAGTATTTTGACTGTGTCTGTGAAGGTATTTCTGGATGAGATTAACATGTGAATTGGTAGACTGAACAAAGCAGATTGCCCTCCCCAGTGTGGGTGGGCCTCTTCCAACCCACTGGAGAACTGATAGAATAAAAAGGCAAGTAAGGAAGGATTCATTGTCTCTGCCTGACTGTTTTGAACTGGGACATGTGTCTTCTTCTGCCTTCGGATTCAGAATTGGACAAGAACTATACCATTGGCCCTCCAGGTCTCTAGCTTGCCAACTACAGATCTTGGGAATGACCTCCTATTAACTGTTCAGTTCAGTTCAATCTCTCAGTCGTGTCTGACTCTTTGAGACCCCATGGACTGCAGCACGCCAGGCCTCCCTGTCCATCACCAACTCCCAAAGTTTACTCAAACTCATGTCCATTGAGTTGGTGATGCCATCTAGCCATCTCATCCGCTGTCATCCCCTTCTCCTCCTGCCTTCAATCCTCCCCAGCATCGGGGTCTTTTCAAACGAGTCAGTTCTTTGAATCAGGTGGCCAAAGTGTTGGAGTTTCAGTTTCAACATCAGTCCTTCCAATGAACACCCAGGGCTGATCTCCTTTACGATGGACTTGTTGGATCTCCTTGCAGTCCAAGAGTCTCAAGAGTCTTCTCCAACACCACAGTTCAAAAGCATCAATTCTTTGGCGCTCAGCTTTCTTTATAGTCCAACTCTCACATCCATACATGACCACTGGAAAAACCATAGCCTTGACTAGACAGACCTTTGTTGGCAAAGTAATGTCTCTGGTTTTTAATATGCTATCTAGGTTGGTCATAACTTTTCTTCCAAGGAGTAAGCGTCTTTTAATTTCATGGCTGCAGTCACCATCTGCAGTGATTTTGGAGCCCCAAAAATAAAGTCTGCCTGTTTCTACTGTTTTTCCATCTATTTTCCATGAAGTGACAGAACCGCATGCCTTGATTTTAGTTTTCTGAATGTTGAGCTTTAAGCCAACTTTTTCACTCTCCTCTTTCACTTTCATCAAGAGGCTCTTTAGCTCTTCTTCACTTTCTGCCATAACTCTAAGAGATACTAAAATTAGGTGTGGTCTACTATTCCAAGGTTCCCAAACTATCTGCTTAGACAGGAAAAAACTGGAGAACTAGGATGTATATGTACCCAAAGATGTTACATTTTCCTCAAAAAGCCTTCTTGGAAAATATTAAATAAGAGAGGGAGATGAGAGTTATGAGTGATAACCCCCAGAGAAACAGAAGTAAGGCAACATGAAATAGTTTTCACCAAGCAGTGTGCTGAATACAGCTATTCTCCTGCCATCTGAGGGTCAGATCCAGGAGAACCTCTAGGTTATACTTCTTTCACAGGACTCCACTGGTAGACGCCATGGCAACTTCAATGACACAGGGAAATTGTGATAAGATGGGATTCGAGAGACATTTTTCAGCACTGTAGCTTGGAGGTGAAGGCTTTCATCTAAAAATTATGTGGTATATGCAGATAACAGGTAGGCGCACCCTTGGGTAGATTATTGTTTCCAGTTCTTCATTCATATTCTCCGAGTTACAGAATCATATGTCTTCTCTTTTCTGTGTGTTTTTGCAGGACCTCTCACTGGAGTAGTAGAAGTGTATTTGCCCTTAACATTGATGTTTGAAATTGGTCACATGACTCTCTGGCCAATATAATGTTAGCAGACATAACTCCAGCTGAGATGTTACATGTACTTCAGAGTTTTGGATTGTTCCCTTGCATTTGCACCATCCCTCAGACAAAGAATATGTTCTGGATCGCCACTAGTCCAAGGAGAATGAGGAAATGTATAGAGAAGATTCCAGCATAAAATGGCCTCAAAGAGCTGATTCACGTGGTCCAAAAAAATAAATGTGTACTGTGCCATTAAGATTTGGGGTTGTTAGTTATTTGCAACAATATTAGAGCATCATTTAGAGGAATTAGTAAAAGCTCAGTGCTTCAGTAGAGCAGTTAGAGGTGGTGATGTGGTCTGTCCTTGGTGGCACTTGGGAGGGCTTCCTCTTCAGGGTGGTCTTTCACCAGGCTGCAAGAAAGTACCCAGTTTCACTTTTCTTCACAGGTTATGCCTAAGAACTACTACTTCTGGGAAAACAGATGGGACGACACACAGGAGTAGACATAGGGGACCTAATTTCCATGCTTTTCTGGTAGAACAAAGCTAATTCTTGAGTTTTTTCCCCCCATACCACACAGCTTATGGGATCTTAGTTCCCCAACCAGAGATTGAATCTGGGCCCTTGGCAGTGAAATTATAGAATCCTCACCACTGGACCACCAGGGAATTCCCAAAGCTAATTTTCACTCATCTTCTAGATTAAATTTAAACATCGCCTCTACTGTGTAGCCTTTCTCCAGTAATAAGGTGCTCAGTCCCATCGTCCATACCACTGTCATTGCTCTCAGAACAACATATTATCATATATTTACTGGTGGGTCTCACCTACTCTCGGGTTTCGAGGGCATGGAACACAGTTTAACCATTTCCTTTCCTCCTTGTCTCAAAGCTATTTGTTAATTACTATATGCCTCTGCTATAAGACCCTGAGGGAAGTGGAGTTTTCAAAGGCTCTTTTCTTTTGAGGTTTAATGCCTGGCATTGTCCAACGGATCTCCTTAACTCCACCATGTGAATGAATCCAAGCATTGCTCTCCACATCTAAGCGGACTTTGTAAAGTTAGTGAGCGAAGGGCTCAAGGAGTCTTGGATGAGGCCCCGTTGGTCACTGACAAATATCCGTTCCTTTGTATCCTGAACTCAGATTATGATTGCAATAATTTTGAAGATGAGGAAGAAGGACGATTACACAAAGCAGTGGATAAATCATAGGACTTATCTTCGAAGAGGTGGGCAGAACATTAAGTATCTCCTCCCAGAGTCACATTTATTTGAGGAAAGATAAAACCAGAGCAGAACACTTGTTAGCGTCTCAGGAAACTGCACTCCTGCTCTCAACCACTATTTGGCACTTGCTATTAAACTAATTTATATTGCAATTTACCGTTCATATTTGTCACTTCTATTAGATTAAGAGGTGATTGAGAGCTGTGGTTCTGACTTACATCTTTATATGTCCCCACAAGCCCTCGCACAGTTTGATACAAACTAATTAGTTTGATACAAACTAATTCCTAACAAATATTGTTAGTGGGGATGGTAATAATGATGTTGATGATCATCTCCCTTTCCTGATGCTTGGGTCTGGTAGGCAGGATTGGTGGGCAGGATGAAGTGTGCTGAAAATGAAGCGAGGAAGGGAGGCAAAGTCCAGATCATGAAAAGCCTTATATTCCATGCTAAATACAAGGGACTTGCTCCTGGAGGCAACTGAGATCCATTAGAAGGTCCAAAGGACATTTTTTTAAAAAAGTCTCTGATAGCAAACTGCTAGCAACTGAGATCCATTGGAAATTCCAAAGGACATTTTCTTTAAAAGTCTCTGATGACTTTTTAAGAGACATAAAAAGAGAGACTTTTCTCTGAGACTTAAAAGTTTCAAACTGCTACATGAAATTGAATTCAATATTTCAGAATCTAACACCTGGCTTACTTCTTGGTTTGAATTTGATTGCTTCAATCTTCACAGAAATATCTCACAAAGAACTCTCCTTTTCCTATGGATGAGAAGATAGCAAGAGGCAGAGGGGGAAATATAGAGAAAATAAGTATTTATTGGTATAAGTTTTAGGACATTTACTGGGGGTAAAACACTATGTTAGCTAGTATGAAGATAAAACATATAAAGATAAAACACTCAAAGCATCTCTTCATTGATGGGCACTATAATTAAAGGGCACTATCAGTTCAGTCAGTTCAGTCGCTCAGTTGTGTCCGACTCTTTGCGACCCCATGAATTGCAGCACGCCAGGCCTCCCTGTCCATCACCAACTCCCGGAATTCATCCAAACTCATGTCCATCCAGTCGGTGATGCCATCCAGCCATCTCATTCTCTGTTGTCCCCTTCTCCTCCTGCCCCTAGTCCCTCCCAGCATCAGAGTCTTTTCCAACGAGTCAGCTCTTCGCATGAGGTGGCCAAAGTATTGGAGTTTCAGCTTTAGCATCAGTCCTTCCAAAGAACACCCAGGACTGATCTCCTTTAGAATGGACTGGCTGGATCTCCTTGCAGTCCAAGAGACTCTCAAGAGTCTTCTCCAACACCACAGTTCAAAAGCATCAATTCTTCGGCACTCAGCTTTCTTCACAGTCCAACTCTCACATCCATACATGACCACTGGAAAACCCAGAGCCTTGACTAGACAGACCTTTGTTGGCAAAGTAATGTCTCTGATTTTTTTTTATTTTTTAATTTAAATTTATTTATTTTAATTGGAGGCTGATTACTTTACAATATTGTATTGGTTTTGCCATACATCAACATGAATCTGCCATGGGTATACACATGTTCCCCATCCTGATGTCTCTGCTTTTTAATATGCTATCTAGGTTGGTCATAACTTTCCTTCCAAAGAGTAGGTGTCTTTTAATTTCATGGCTGAAATCACTATCTGCAGTGATTTTTGGAACCCAAAAAAATAAAGGCTGATACTGTTTCCACTGTTTCCCCATCTAATTCCCATGAAGTGATGGGACCAGATGCCATGATCTTAGTTTTCTGAATGTTGAGCTTTAAGCCAACTTTTTTGCTCTCCTCTTTCACTTTCATCAAGAGGCTTTTTAGTTCTTCTTCACTTTCTGCCATAAGGTTGGTATCATCTGCATATCTGAGGTTATTGATATTTCTCCTGGAAATCTTGATTCCAGCTTGTGCTTCTTCCAGCCCAGCGTTTCTCATGATGTATTCTACATATAAGTTAAATAAGCAGGGTGACAATATACAGCCTTGATGTACTCCTTTTCCTATTTGGAACCAGTCAGTTGTTCCATGTCCAGTTCTAAACTGTTGCTTCCTGACCTGCATATAGGTTTCTCAAGAGGCAGGTCAGGTGGTCTGGTATTCCCATCTCTTTCAGAATTTTCCACAGTTTATTGTGATCCACACAGTCAAAGGCTTTGGCATAGTCAATAAAGCAGAAATAGATGTTTTTCTGGAACTCTCTTGCTTTTTCCATGATCCAGAGGATGTTGCCAATTTGATCTCTGGTTCTTATGCCTTTTCTAAAACCAGCTTAAACATCTGGAAGTTCACGGTTGAAGGACACTATAATTCTAGGCAAAAAAAAAAAAAGAAAACAGAAAAATGAATATGATGGTCTCTTTCTTCAGTGAGGTGAAAAAAAAACATTAAAATAATTATGAAATTATTCAATTGCAATTGCAATACGTGCTCTTAAAGAAAGCGCAAGATGTCTTGAAAGAGACTTTCAGGAAAGGGGAGGGTCAGAAGGGACTTCTAAGAGAAGGTTACTTTTAAATTGAGAACTGGAGTTAATCAGACAGAATCAAGGCTTTACCAAGCAGAAAAAAACAGCTTATGTAGATGCCTTAAGAAGGAGAGAGAACAGAACATTTGAAGAAATAAAAGCTTTAGTGCCTCTGGGCAGAGTGAGCCAGGGAGAGAAGAAAGCAAGGTTGAGATCTGGAAGCAGAAAAGCAAGGTCATTCAAGCACTTTGGGAAGAAGAAAAGTAAGAATTTTTACGCTTTTGAACTGTGGTGCTGGAGAAAACTCTTGAGAGTCCCTTGGACAGCAAGGAGATCAAAGCAGTCAATCCTAAAGGAAATCAACCTTACATATTCATTGGAAGGACAGATGCTGAAGGTGAAGCTCCAATACTTTGGCCACCTGATGAGAAGAGCCAGGTCACTGGAAAAGTCCCTGGTGCTGGGAAAGATTGAGGGCAGGAGAAAGGGACAACAGAGCATGAGATGGTTAGATAGCATCATCGACTCAATGGACATAAGTCTGAGCAAACTCTGGGAGATGGGGAAGGACAGGGAAGCCTGACATGCTGCAGTCCATGGGGTCACAGAGTTGGACACGACTGAGTGACTGAACAACAATAAAGACTTTATCTTCAGAAGAATAGAAAGTAGTGGAGAGTTTGAAGCAAAGGAGTAACATAAACAGGATTTTATATATATATGTGTGTGTGTGTGTGTGCACGTGTGTGTGTGTGTGTGTGTGTGTGTATGTATGTGGGCTTCCCTCATAGCTCAGTTGGTAAAGAATCTGCCTGCAATGCAGGAGACCCGGGTTCGATTTCTGGGTTGGGAAGATCCCCTGGAGAAGGAAATGGAAACCCATTCCAGTATTCTTGCCTGGAGAATCCCATGGACAGAGGAGCCTGGCGGGCCACAGTCCATGGCGTTGCAGAGTCGGACACGACTTAGAGACTAAACCACCATGTGTATGTATACATATGCATGTATGTGTGCACATATACACAGAAATATACACACATGCATACCATAAATTGTATTTATTTATTTATCTGTTTGTTTTAAGATTACTCTACATTCATTGGGAATGCAAGTAAATGCAGGGAAACAGCTGCAAGAGACCAAAGTTAAGAAATGGTTAAGAGATGATAGTAATTTGGACTAGGGTGAAAGATGTGAGAAAAAGAAGTTAATTCAAGAAACATTTGTAAGTAGAGAAATAAAATTTGCTGGTTAATCAGCCATGGGGCAGGAGAGGAAAGAAGGTGTAAAGGATGATATTATCTGGCAAGACTGAGTGGGTGGTGATGTCTCTAGAGACAGGAAACTCTAGAGGGAAAGCAAGTTTGGCCCTATGTGAAGCCCATGAGGAGTTTCTTGTTTGCTTATTTAAAGGGATACAGTTGCTTATTTAAAGGGATACATTTACTTATTTAAGAATTGATAGGGATAAAATGGCAAAGAGGGAGTTACTAAAAACACAAACCCTAAGAGGCTGCTCAAAAGAGAACAGCTTTGGGGGAGTACCCTGGTGGTCCAGTGGCTTCACTGCTGTGGACCCAGGCTCAATCCCTGGTCAGGAAACTAAGACCCCACAAGCCATTCGGCATGGCTGAGAGAAAAAATTTTTAATTAAAAAAAAAAAAAAGGAAAGAACTGTTCTTGAGCCATAGGAGCGCCTTCTTTCATGAAGCGTATAACCCAGAGGGTGAGCCAAGTGACAAGTATGTAACGGGGATAATGTTTTAAATGTGTTATCAATTATATGTTTTACTCTTTTGCAATTTTATGTGTATGACCCTTTCCATGTTAGAAGGAGGTGTACATCCGCATTTGGGATTTCATATTATTCAGAGGGAAAAGGGGAAAACGTAATGTTCAGTTTCAAGCCTACTGCTACTGCTGCTGCTAAGTCGCTTCAGTCGTGTCCGACTCTGTACGACCCCATGGACTGCAGCCTACCAGGCTCCCCCGTCCATGGGATTTTCCAGGCAAGAGTACTGGAGTGGGGTGCCATTGCAAAATAGGATATTTTGTCTGTAAAAAGATAATAAATTTAAAAGCCAAGCTTTTCCAATAAAGAAGGAGATTTTCTATACTATAGACACTTATCTCCCACTCTTACATATTAAGAGGCAGGACTAAGGCACTGGGTCATAGAGTTTTATATAGGGTTCCCAATGTGGCAAGAGGAAAAAGTTACAGGTCATCACGCATATCCAGAAAGACTGTGGGGAGGAGAAAGAATCAATGGTAGGAAAGAAGGTGGCTCCACAAAGGTCATGCTGAAGGTAGAAGCGAAGCTGGAATAAGTCAAGGGAGGAACTGAGTGGAGTTCTCCCAGCCACTGGATAGATGCCACTTGACAACGAGACCAGGCCTCCGCGGGAATGCTGCAGAAGGTTGTGGAGAGGCTGACTTCAGAACCTTCAAGACGGTAGTTATCTGAACTACCTCAGAAGCTGAAGTCTGCAGGTTGGACTGCATGACCATACTTTCAGACTTTAAAGTATTCTCAAAGCCAGTGAGAGCTGAAGCAGAGCCCAGTATCATCAGAGAAAACAACCAGAGGAACAAGACAAGAGTTTCAGAACCTTCCATCAGCAGCTGCAAACATCAGAAAAACACGAGGGATAAGATTGATTGTATAGCAAAGACTGCTGAGAAGTCCAGACCAGCGACTCCCAGCAGAGACCTGCACTAGTTCAGAGAACGCTGCACAAATCTCAGAGTCAGTGTCCCACAGACAGTCCAAACAAGTGCACCCCCACACCCAGATGCCAGCTGGGGAAGGAAATGGAAGTCTGCAGGACATTAACCTAAGCCAACCAAGGAGAAGCCCTGGATGATGTTCATAATAAGGTCAGCTACAGAAAAAAATTAAGAATTTAATTTTTTATTGCACATCTGTATGTGGTGTTCATAAAACTGAGGCCCCACCACATTTATAAATAATATGATTACATCAATGCCAAATGGCATGTGAAGTGTGAAGCAGAAAGGTTACAGCATTTTACAAGACAGAACTAAGACAGGTTAACCTCACTTGGGACAATCTCATTTACTACATCCTGTGAAATATCAGAGGGGAGAAAATAAACAACGGATGAGGGGAGAGGGGCGGCAGTCCAGTGCTCACAGACACACGGAGGCCTGCATTCACTGTCTCACCTGCCCAGCCCCCTCCCCAGCAAACCCCAGAGGTATTCCAGAGCCATCTCCGAACCCCACCTACCTGATGGTGGAGCAAGAGCCAGACTGACCTCCCAATACTGAATACACTGAAACCAAATCTTCAGGAATGACTTTCTGTGCACTCACCCAAGCTGGACAGAGGCGACATGTATGGGCACGAAAATGGTGTGAGACCGCATGATTCTCAAGAAAATCTCCCCCTTTTTCAAATCAATACATACTGTGATGTGCTGGTAAGTGTTTATCAACCAGTTCAGTGGGGAAAGGAGGGCCCAGATTTAGAGTGTTTGCAGATTTCCATCATGTAAATACTCCCACCATTGCCAATTTTGAGCTACAAATGTGAAACCAACTGACTAATTTTTGTTGTTATGTCACTACATCATGTCAGATTCTTTGCAACCCCATGGACTGCAATAGGCCAGGCTTCCCTCTCCCTCACTGTCTCCCTGAGTTTGCTCAAACACATGGCTATTGAGTCAATGATGCCATCCAACTATCTCATCCTCTGTCACCCCCTTTTCCTCCTGCCTTCAATCTTTCCCAGCATCAGGACCTTTTCCAGTGAGTTGGCTATTCGAATCAGGTGGCCAAAGTGTCGGAGTTTCAGCTTCAGCATCAGTCCTTCCCAGCAAATAATCACCCACTTCCACCCCTAGTATCACAGAATACAATTTTTAAAAGGAGTTTGATGTTTATAAAGAAGAGGTGGCAAGAATACATGAAAGAACTATACAGAAAAGATCTTCATGACCCAGATAGTCATGATGGTGTGATCACTAATCTAGAGCCAGACATCTTGGAATGTGAAGTCAAGTAGGCCTTAGAAAGCATCACTACGAACAAAGCTAGTGGAGGTGATGGAATTCCAGTTGAGCTGTTTCAAATCCTGAAAGATGATGCTGTGAAAGTGCTGCATTCAATATGCCAGCACATTTGGAAAACTCAGCAGTGGCCACAGGACTGGAAAAGGTCAGTTTTCGTTCCAATTCCAAAGAAAGCCAATGCCAAAGAATGCTCAAACTACCGCACAATTGCACTCATCTCACATGCTAGTGAAGTAATGCTCAAAATTCTCCAAGCCAGGCTTCAGCAATACGTGAACCATGAACTCCTTGATGTTCAAGCTGGTTTTAGAAAAGGCAGAGGAACCAGAGATCGAATTGCCAATATCCGCTGGATCATGGAAAAAGCAAGAGAATTCCAGAAAAACATCTATTTCTGCTTTATTGACTATGCCAAAGCCTTTGACTGTGTGGACCACAATAAACTGTGGAAAATTCTGAAAGAGATGGGAATACCAGACCACATAACCTGCCTCTTGAGAAATCTGTATGCAGGTCAGGAAGCAACAGTTAGAACTGGACATGGAACAACAGACTGGTTCCAAACAGGAAAAGGAGTACGTCAAGGCTGTATATTGTCACCCTGCTTATTTAACTTTTATGCAGAGTACATCATGAGAAACGCTGGACTGGAAGAAACATAAGCTGGAATCAAGATTGCCGGGAGAAATATCAATAACCTCAGATATGCAGATGACACCACCCTTATGGCAGAAAGTGAAGAGGAACTAAAAAGCCTCTTGATGAAAGTGAAAGAGGAGAGTGAGAAAGTTGGCTTAAAGCTCAACATTCAGAAAACAAAGATCATGGCATCTGGTCCCATCACTTCATGGGAAATAGATGGGAAAACAGCAGAAACAGTGTCAGACTTTAGGTTTTTTGGCTCCAAAATCACTGCAGATGGTGACTGCAGCCATGAAATTAAAAGATGCTTACTCCTTGGAAGAAAAGTTATGACCAACCTACATGGTATATTCAAAATCAGACACATTACTTTGCCAACAAAGGTCCATCTAGTCAAGGCTATGGTTTTTCCTGTGGTCATGAATGGATGTGAGAGTTGAACTGTGAAGAAAGCTGAGCGCTTTTGAACTGTGGTGTTGGAGAAGACTCTTGAGAGTCCCTTGAACTGCAAGGAGATCCAACCAGTCCATTCAGAAGGAGATCAACCCTGGGATTTCTTTGGAAGGAAGGATGCTAAAGCTGAAGCTCCAGTACTTTGGCCACCTCATACGAAGAGATGACTCATTGGAAAAGACTCTGATGCTGGGAGGGATTGGGGGCAGGAGGAGAAGGGGACAACCGAGGATGAGATGGCTGGATGGCATCACTGACTCGATGGATGTGAGTCCGAGTGAACTCCAGGAGCTGGTGATGGACAGGGAGGCCTGGCGTGCTGCGATTCATGGGGTCGCAAAGAGTCGGACATGACTGAACTGAACTGAACTGAATAACTAATCTTTGGAATAATACAGTATGATATGATTTATAAACAGACGTGTCATGTTTTAACAATGAAATATACTGGAAACAGGCCATTCTTATCTTAATGATGTTTTAAGACAAAATTTGCAGTTTGGCTCAAGTTGTGAAACAGGGGAAAAGAATGGTCCAAAGCCTCAGAGCAGGCACATTGGCTTTCAAAAGTAAGCCAGCAGAGGGTGAATATCCAGGTTTGAGCTCCTTTAGGATTGACTGGTTTGATCTCCTTGCAGTGCAAGGAACTCTCAAGAGTCTTCTCCAGCACCACACTTCAGAAGCTTCAATTCTTCAGCGCTCAGCCTTCTTTACAGTCCAACTCTCACATCCGTACATAGCTATTGGAAAAACCATAGCTTTGACCATATGGACCTTTGCCAGCCAAGTGATGTCTCTGCTTTTTAATATGCTGTCAAGATTAGCCATAGCTTTTCTTCCAAGGAGTGAGCGTCTTTTAATTTCATGTCTGACTCATTAAATTCCTGCAAATTTAATAATAGTCTTTCCTGAGTCAGTAGGACCTGGTTCCAGTGCCACTACAGTGTAAGTCACAGCAAGACACTGCCTGTAGCAAAATCTAATCACAGTGGACCCCACAGTGTGCACTTACACTGCAACCTTCCAAAGAATGTTACATCAAAGAGTCAAACATTAGCTTGAAATAAATCATATAAATTTCAATCTACAACCAGCCTCTCTATCTAGCTAGGTAGCTTATATCTAGGAAATTGATTTCCCTTTAATCTGAGTTTATATTTTACGAGGTAATTTTTCTTCAATTGCACTATAAATTTGCCATTAACAAGGCACGCGCAGCAAGCCCAGAAAGCCCTCTGCTGGCGCACTTTGGAAAGGCAGTGTGCCTGCTCTCAGGCTTTGGAGCATTCTTTCCCCGTTTCACAACGTGAGCCAAACTGCAAGTTTTGTCTTAAAACGTCATTAAGATAAGAATGGCCTGTTTCCAGCAGATTTCATTGTTAAAACATGGCACTTGTCAGGTCATAACTCATATCATACTGCATCATTCCAAAGATTAGTTATAACAGCCTAAGAAACTTTTATAAACATCAAACTCCTTTTAAAAAAATTATATTCTGAGATACTAGCCAATGGGGGTGGGGTGGAAGTGAGTGATTAGTTGCTGGGTATATTAAAAGAAATTACATTAGAAAGAAAAATGAGGTTTTTATACACATTTTTGACATAGCAGGGTTAAGCCAAATGCTTTTCAGAAGGAATCTGAACGAGGAAAATATCTCAACAGCCATAATATTTCACTGTTCTTTTAGTCTGACTCACATACTTCTATAGCTTACTATTTGTACAACTTTACCAGTTTGGAGGATTTTTTTCTCATTTCTAACAGGAAAAGAGGCAATATTCATTTTACATAATTTTTAGTTTTAGGAAAAAGCCTGAGCAAAATAAATCTGTATTACTTTTATCATCAGAAAAGAATGTAAATGCTATCTTAAATATAATTTTAGAGCATTCTCTACTATAATAGTACATAAGGGAAAACTTTTCTTACTGAGGAAAGAAGTATTTACTACAATAGTGTTAGGTTAATGACTAGAATTCAAATTTTGCCATTGTTCAAAAGATCTAGAACATAATATTCTGATTACGTTTCTGGTCAAGGCAATTAGATAAGAGTGCTTTTATGTTTCCTATACAAATTAGTCTTAAATACTCTTAAATTATCAAGTTAAGGCAACTCTGCTGGGTGATTTAAACTTAAAAGTTCATTATTGAGTAGATGATAATTTCTGGAATCACAAGGTTCTTTAGTTGCAAGTATCAGAAACTAACTCTGGCCAACCTAAGCAAAAGGATTACTGGACATCTCACAGAGCTAATAGGAAGGTTGAAGAATCACGCTTAGATTTCACAATGTATACGGATTTCAAATCCTTATGCTGTGCACTTTAAGCTTACACGATAAGTCAATAATATCTCAGTAAAGCTAGGGGAAAAAAGAATCATGCTTAAAAATGTATATTAGATTGTAACGTTACCTAAGAAATGAATTCACACTGTTTCCTATCTTCTTTAAAAAAAAAAAAAAAAAACTCTACTCAAGATTTAAGTTCTTCAGAAGCTAGGTCACATGACTAAACCTTGGCTATACAGAAGGAATTTCATGGTACATGTCAGTTTCCATCGTGAGAGTCCATACACATCTGGGAACATAATTCCCAAAGGAAAATGTGTTTTAGAAGAAAATGTGTTTTTAGACGTCTAAAACCACAAAGCTTCATTCAATTTTATCTGTGATATCACTAATTCAGTTCAGTTTAGTTGCTCAGTCGTGTCCTACTCTTTGCAACCCCATGGACTGCAGTACGCCAGGTTTCCCTATCCATCACCAACACCTGGAGCTTGCTCAAACTCAACTCCATCGAGTCAGTGATGCCATCCAACAGTCTAATCCTCTGTTGTCCCCTTCTCTTCCCACCTTCAATCTTTCCCAGCATCAGGATCTTTTTCCAATGAGTCAGTTCATCGCATCAGGTGGCCAAAGTACTAGAGATTCAGCTTCAGCATCAGTCCTTCCAGTGAATATTCAGGACTGATTTCCTTTATGATGGACTAGTTGGATCTCCTTGCTGTCCAAGGGACTCTCAAGAGTCTTCTCCAACACCACAGTTCAAAAGCATCATTTCTTCGGTGCTCAGCTTTCTTTATAGTCCAACTCTCACATCCACACATGACTACTGGAAAAACCAAGGCTTTGACTAGACGAACATTTGTTGGCAAAGTAATGTCTCTGCTTTTTAATATGCTGTCTAGGTATGTCATAGCTTTTCTTCCAAGGAGCAAGTGTCTTTTAATTTCATAGCTGCAGTCACCATCTGCAATCATTTTGGAGCCCAAGAAAATAAAGTCTGTTACTGTTTTCATTGTTTCCCCATCTATTTGCATCAGGCTAAAAGAAAGACATTTACTTCTCTAGGTCTCAATTTCTTCTTTGGCAAAATAAGAAGAATGCGTTAGGTGACTTCTAGCTTCCTTTCTATATTTCACATTCATGCTTACTTCTTCGGCAGACATTGCAGCCACCTTTGGAGATGCTTCTGTCTAGTAAAGGCCGTTCCCTGACCCCTGTGGCTCTAAGCCTCCACCATCCCTCTTCACACTCACACTCAAATCTTTAGAGAGCATGTGCAGCTTTTCTGGCTCATGCATATGCCAGAACTCGGTGGCTCTCACTTAGAGGATTAAAAGTCAAACACACTTTACGTGTAAGGATAAATGGCCTGAAATATAACATCTCCTTCATCGAATAGTAGGTTTTCCAGGTAATACATGCCAAAGTTAAGAAAAAGTTCCTTATTTTCTGTTTAAAATGAAGTCCTGGGGTTCCTTTTACAAAAATAAGACTTCCTTATCTTAACAAGGGAAAGTCTTGGTGCTCCATCTAGAGGACATTTTACATTTTCCAGATTAAGGGGGTCAGAGGGTCCATTACAGATATCCAATTCTCTAAATGTTGCTGCTATAACTCTACCAATAATTTTCTAAAACTCAACAGATATGTTTTAAAAATCATAGTGAATAAGCCCATACTGTGTAACAGTGAAGAGGACATTTTCTCCAATTTCAACTGATTATCAAAGTAACAACTTTCTTTTTTATTCATGAAATATTGAAATATATAGTATATACTCACTGTGCTTACTTTTAGGAGTTTAATGGTTAAAAATTTTTAAACATAATTTCTAACAACCACTTACTAGTTTTTAATTATTGTCATCAATTATCAAATCTTTTGATCCGACAGCTATTTCCCTCATTTAAAATGTAATAATACATTGGACAAAAATATACATATCCCTTTTCACATAGGATTACACAGCATTTTCCTTCAAAAAGACCTGCCTATTAAGAGAACAGGCTATTTTTATTTTAAGCAACAAGAGTTTCAGTTGGGTAATGCTTTACAGAATCTTGGAGAAACTTCCCTTTTTATGTTAAATCCAGGACCTTATTTTAGACAAAGCAACATTTCCTGCATGGAAATTCACTTTTAACCAAATGGAGCACACACGTAGCCTCTATTTTCCCATAGAGTTCTGTGAGAAAGTAAGTCATATGGTTCAGCAAAGAGGGAGGGACTAAGAGTAAGGCTCTGAGAGAGAATTCAGAGGGGCGGGGGTGACCGCTGATCTTGGACTGAGGCCATCCCAGCCAGGGCAACGCAGCGGACCGTGCACACGCAGGCCGGCCCTGGCGTTACTGCGCTGGTTTTGCTGGAGGTAGAAAACCAGGTGCACAGCAAGGTCTGTGAGAACGGAAACAATCGCCAAGCAGAAAGTCTGGCTCTGGAGTCTGACTTGTCACACTAGTTTCACCAAAAGTTTACCATATGTCCTGAGAGTATCCAAGAGAGACAAAATCATGTATCAGAACTTCCAAGAGACACAGGCCAGGAAAGCTGATTTTTCCCATAGAAGGAAAGAGCAAGGGCTGGGCAGGGGGGTCGGTGGGGGTCCATCTTGCTACCTCTTTCACAAATAATTCGGTACATATTCTTGAGTATAAATTGTGATTCTTCTAAGTGATGGCTACTATAATAATTTATACAGAGATGAATTTTTTGAAAGCAAATCTGTATAAAAATTTCATTTTAGAATTTCCTCAATGAAAGGCAAACAGTGTTTAAGTGCACCATAGTATTTAAAGCCGGTGTAGCAGTTCCTGTGCATTCCATAGCTCTAGAAACAGAGACCAAGATGAATTGCTGCTAATGTCACAGACCTAGCGAGCAGAGGAGCTGGGACCGGAACTCACTCACACTAGCTGGCCCTGCGCATCACTCTTTTATATTACGTGTTACAATGAATCTTTAGAAACTAGTTTAAGAGCAAAGCCTTTAAAGAACCAATTGTCAAAAAGGTTCTTAATATGCCATCTCAATAACAAGTTAACTGTTTGGATGTGGTATTCTTATTTTGAAGGAGAAATAACAAACAGAACAAAAGTTTAGGAATTAAATTTGAGTAAATTTAATCGTATTAAGCAACACATCAAGTGTTTTTCTAAAATAAAAGCAAATTCACTTAGCACTTCCTAAGCCTGGTTCTAAAATAGGTATCTGGCAATATCCAATATTTATAAGGCCATAATATAAATATAAACATAAAGCGTGTCTTATGGCCAGAATGGATCTATCCTAAAAAGTAAAGAGGTAGTGGTCTCACGCCTATGGATGAAACTACCCCCAGTGCGGTCTTCCCAGCACAGTCCCTCATGCTAACAGAGTCTCTGAGCAGTACCTGGTGCCTTAGGTAGAGAGCTGTCCTTTCCCTCTTTGCTGTGCCTCACCAGACCCCTTCGCACCAGCTTGGGAAAGTAAAGGAAAAACTATTCTTAAGGAGGAACCACTAAGAATACTAACACTAAGCAAAACCTGAATTACTTCTTATACCGAGCTACAAGGGTTCACTCTGTCCATGGTTTTGTCATTAAATGAACTCCTGAATAGCTTCTTACCAAACTGCAAACATTGATCTGATGCCAGTGATATCTTCTTGTCCAGGAGAAAAAGTATACATCAGCTTTAACTATTTTTTATATTCCTTTGAGGGTCTTTGTATTATTTCTAAGCATTAAGGTATTTAAAAATTGTACCAGTTGAAGCATTTGTTTTACTGGACCCAGGAGGCTCTTTTGTGGGTCACTTAAGATGCAGGGCACATTCTGTTCGCAAACAAATAGCTCAGCAGATATCAGTGTGTGCGTAAGTCACATCCAAATATAATTTCAGTGAAGATACTTGCTATTAATGCCATTGTGTGCCAAAATAAATCATAAAAACAACAGCATCGTTACACTGTTGTTGTTTAATTGCTCAGTCATGTCCGACTCTTTGAGACCCCATGGACTGTAGCCTACCAGGCTCCTCTGTCCATGGGATTTCCCAGGCAAGAATACTGCAGTGGGTTGCCGTTTCCTTCTCCAGGGGATCTTCCCAACCTATATCCAACATTCATATCCTGCACTGGCAGGTAGACTCTCTGCCACTGAGCCACTACCTGGAAAGCCCCCAGCATTGTTATACATCCACATTTAAAAGGCAGAGTCCATAGCATTTCAACTGGCTATGAAAATGGTGCCGGAGGAGCTGGGGCCAGTTCTGGCAGGGGCCATGGTCAGAAGGCCCTGTCAGTCTAGGTTCCTTCCATACTTCCAACCACCCAAGCTTTACTGGAGGTCTAGTCAAACCTAAGGGAAAAGGTGAAAGCAGGTTTTGAGTCTTTTCGCTACATTCATCTGTTTTCTATCCC
Organism: Ovis canadensis; assembly: GCF_042477335.2. Lineage (NCBI taxonomy): Eukaryota > Metazoa > Chordata > Mammalia > Artiodactyla > Bovidae > Ovis > Ovis canadensis. The sequence continues at coordinate 121,879,340 of NC_091247.1, read as the reverse complement.
TCCTGAGCCTCATTCGATATTGCTATCTGAGTTCTTAGCTTCAGTTAAAACTGTTCCTCTGAAGACCACCCTAGCAGAAAGACTGGAATCCACAAGCTCACTGTCCCTATGGAATAAGGTGCATCAAATAGTGGTTCTCAAACCTGGCCTGCATGTTTAGAACTATTTTAAAGAGCCCAACCCTGACGAGAGAAATGCTACTTTGGGGGTGTGGGACCCAGGGAGCAGTGTTCATCTTTAAGATTCTAAAACAGCTTTGTGGATTGAGTCACTCTCTGGCCAGCATTCAGTGAATAAGACTTTTGTGCTCAATCCCTTTTGGTCTTCTAGACAAACAAATTCTAGTTTCAGAAGCCTCCCAGAAATTCATTTCTTCCATGAAATGAAACAATACTAAAAGAAAAGCATAAAGAATAAAGCTAATTTCACTTTTATGAGACAACCAGTTTCCCAGCTGGTGGGTCTTATTTGGTCAATTGGTCAAAGATTCGCTTTTCTTTGTTTTGCTAAGAGACGTGCTTGATATTCATCCCTCAAAGAAAATAAACATCAAGTTGAAGACAGTGTTAAGTAAAAAGATTATTCAACTGGGATTCACAAAATCTGGATCACGTTTAGTAGTTAATAGTTGTGGTACGTGGGACCTTGAACTTATCCCTTCTATGTCTCATTTTCCCATCAGAAAAATGGAATAATATACTTCCGTCTTCCAAACTCTCTTAATCTGAGTATCTATTTGTGATCCATTCAGCAAAATACCTGAAAGGATGTACTTTTTTTTACATTAATAAAAGTGGTGGGGTAGACTTTTTCCTTATATACCCACAAGAAAACATTAGATTAGAGAGACCAAATTCTCAAGCCCTTAGAAGATTAAAACCAGATAAAATAACTAAAGTAGTGCTGTGGGAAAGCACCACTCAGACTTACGTACTGAAATTTCTGGGAGGATCAATTGTTTATGATCCTGTTCTCTAGAGACTGAAATTCTTTGGATACACCAGATGGCTTTATTTATATAGCAAAAGTTCAACTCCAGTGAGGTGCTGCTTGCAAATTCACACAGAAATAAAAGAAACTGTATTTATGGCTGTGTACATATCCTTGTTCACAAGAAGGATTTTCCATTGTTTCATACAGACCTTTGAACAAATTTTAAATTTACAATGTTAAAGAGAAGGTCCACCACATTGGAAAGAAACAGCAGCCTCCCAAAACAGCACAGTAATCCACAGCCTAACATTTCACATGGAAAAGGGGCAGACTTTTGTGAATCTCCTCTACCCAAATGCAAGACAAATCTCATTTATCAACAATTTACTCTTTGATGTTCTTATACAATCCTATCTCCTCAAATAGCATTCTTGAAAATGAAAAAGAACCCGACCCACTTTCCATCTGAGTATTTCAAGCTGCTTCCTGTGTCTGCTCCTGGCACTGAGTCAGCCTTGTCAGCCCGATTTAGAACACGTGGCAGTGATCCAACTCATTGTGGCTGTTTGTGGTCCCCAGATCAAGTTTCACAAAAGAAGGGGCAGCAATCCGGTGACCTTCTCAAGATAGTAAGGAATAACTCTGGTCATGACTGACACCTGATCTTTCTGCTAACATTAGCTCCTCATCAAAGATGGTGCCAAGATTGCATTAGGCACCAGCCCACAACCTTTCCATCCTCCTCCGAGAGGTGTGGAGCATCCTGTCACCCACTGAGTTTCAGTTTTAGAAGGCCTTTCCCTTTTAGATACAAGGAAGTTTGGTTTTACTGACATCTCAGATAAAGCAGAAGGCCTGCCTTAATTGAGATTTCCTGTTCTTTACAGTGCATGCTTATCAGCTACTCCTATTCTTCATACCTAGTGAGGTTCAATGTGATTTACAACAAAGACATAGTTATAAAGCTCTAAAATTAATAGCCCTAGACACTCATATCATAATCAAGAGACCTTATTCACTTGGGATCTTTTTCCTGTGCATCTATTATCTTGTCATCCCTTATTTAAAATATGACCATCTTTCTTATTAGACTTGGACTCATTCTCCCTCTCTACTTCTTCTGGGTCTTCAAGACTGGCTCAGGTGAGATCACAAACTGGGGACCCAGCAAGGCCCTGCAGAGGTACTCTTTATCAGCAAGAACCTACTGGATAGCTCAGGGAACTCTACTCACTACTGTGTAATGACCTATATGGGAACAGAATCTAAAAACAAGTGGATATATGTATATGTGTAACTGACTCACTGGACAGCAGAAACTATCACATTGTAAATCAACTATACTCCAATAAAAAATTAATTTAAAGAAATAAAGGAGAAATACTGTTTATCTCCTAGGGCAGGTCACATTATTTCTTACTTGACCAAATACCAAGTATCAGCGTGAAGATCTCACCCTGCTACTCGCCTCAGTATCCTTTTAATCTGGAGCCTGTCCTTAACCTTAGAAAGCCTTTAGGGAATATATGTTCTTTGATCATCCCCTAATCTTTACATAAAAGTCTGTGTTAAAATCTGAATATTCTTGGAGTTCTGGAAATGTTCAAAGTACTACTGGCTTTACTCCAGCTCTGAGTTTACATATAATATATGATTTTGAATCAGTAGAGGTCCAAGTTTTCTATACAGAATTTTATCTTCTTTCTATCTTCCTAAACAAACAATCTGTGACACTAGATAAAATGAGAAAAGAGGATGGAATTATTTCACCCTGCCTTGTTTGTTTCCATGAGGGTTCTAACCAAAAGGAAAAGATGAGTCACTCAGCATCATGCCCTATTTGGTGGTTTGGACTCTGGGCTACTGTAACCAAAAGAGGGCAGCACTCCATGGGTTTTGAATTCACTAAACACAAAACTCCAGTTTTTAGCTGAACTCTCTGCCTTAAGCAAGGCATTCTACTCTCTGTTTCACAGAACACAGAGACAATTAAGACATTGCTCTGAACATGCAGGAACAGGAAAGAAGAAAGCATGGGGGTAGTAATTAGAACACAGCCATGTGTTGGAACATGGTAAAAGATAAATCTAGAAATAAAAAGTGGGATTAGATTGTGAGCATCCCTTGAACATCAGGTGTTTATCTTTTACTTGGAGTGCAATAGGGAGCCACTCAAAGCTTTTGAGCATGTGGATAATAGCGTTAGAACGGTTTGGGGAAGCTATAGCTGGTAGGGATGTTTTTATCAGAGAGACTGACATAGAGTGAGATCAAATGGGAGAGGGGAAAAAAAAAAAAACAGGAAAATAATAAAAGGACATCCAGGAAATGATGAAGATCTAAACCAGAGGGATGATGGTGAGAATCGAAAGGTGAGATCTGATGGGAGAGGCTCTGCAAAGGAGGAAGACATGGAGGAGATACAGGGAGACAGGAACCAAGATATGCCCAACGTTTTACTTCTAAGTTGGGCATATGGTAGAACACATAATCAAAATTGGGAAGACCAGAGAAAAGAGCTTTCTGAAAACGTTTTCTCTTCAGGAAGAGTGAAACGTTACTGCCAAGATACAAGGAGCGCAGAGTGAAAATATACAAATGGCATAACCCCAGGAACTATCTTGGAAAGAAGGAACAGCCCAAAACATATACTCCACTCTTTTCACTTTGGAAAGTTGAATTACGGCCACTTGCCGATATAGTATTGGACTTTTTGGCATGTGCTTCTGTGTCTCCTTGGCTTTATATGACTCAACTTATTTGTCCTTTCATTCTGATCTCTTTATATTTGTATCTAATGATAATGCCACGTCAAATCCTTTTATGAATAAATTAGAAAAGGTATTAATTACTTAATTATAGTTCCATTTTCCTTAGAGACTGTAAAGACACAGCCACTGACAGCAGGCACATAATTCCTTATATAAAATGACATCACTAGCATTTGCTAAAGACAAATGTGGTAGGTGCTAAATTAAAAGCTTTATACACAGCACTTCACTGAATCCTATTAATAACTCTATGAGGTCATTCCATTATTGTCCCATCCTACAGATGAGGAAACTGATCAATGAAATGAATTCACATGTTAATATAGCAAGTAAGAGGCAGAGCTTGCATTCTAACCCAGGCAACCTGATCTCAGAGTCAAGGTCCCTAACCACTTCACCCACTGCTTCTCTGTCCCGATTCCCCTTATCACTGCGTTATCCCCATTTTGCTGGTTCTTCTCTATATGTGCCATATTCCACTGTAGGATGCCTCATTCTCATGCTGAAGGAACACTGGCCCCCAGAGCCAGTGTCTTCAGCCAGGAAGTTTTGTTGCCTCTACACAGAGAGTATGAATTAGTAGATTCCAGAGAAGGCACAGTGCTTCATTTCTCTAAAGCCGAATTAAATCTGTCTCCAAGTTCCCACATGTCAGGGCAGAAGACTGACAATCCGATACCAGTTGCTTGGGAGACTCAATTTCTCCCTGGATGAAATCATACAAGAACCATGAGACAGTATCAGAAAAAATGGGAGAAAGAGATGAAGGGAACTTTTGATTCTATCAGCCATGCAATTTCTTGTAATTAAGCATGACATATTATCATGTCTTTATGACTACCAATATGTTGGTGACTAGTAAGTCTGTGATTTAAATCTATTTTTTTGTCTTGAGTCCCAAATCAACATATCTAACTGCCTCTTCTCCATGTACGCTAAGTCGTTTTAGTTGTGTCTGGCTGCAGCTCTATGAACTGTAGCCCGCCAGGCTCCCCTGTCCATGGGATTCTCCAAGCAAGCATACTACGCCCTCCTCCAGGGGATCTTCCTGAACCAGCGATCAAACCCGCATCTCTTATGTCTCCTTCACTGGCAGGCAGGTTCTTTACCCCTAGCATCACCTGCTGCTGCTGCTGCTGCTAAGTTGCTTCAGTCGTGTCCGACTCTGTGTGACCCCATAGACGGCAGCCCACCAGGCTCCCCCATCCCTGGGATTCTCCAGGCAAGAACATTGGAGTGGGGTGCCATTGCCCTCTCCAATGCATGAAAGTGAAAAGTGAAAGGGAAGTCGCTCAGTCGTGTCTGACTCTTCGCCCCATGGACTGCAGCCCACCAGGCTCCTCCGTCCATGGAATTTTCCAGGCAAGGGTACTGGAGTGGGGTGCCGTTGCTTTTCCTATAGGTAAATTCAAAATCACTACAAATTCCGTATGTCTAAAACTAAGCCAAACAATCATTTCCTAAAATATCTCCTCCAGCTACCACCCTGTTTCCTTTTTCTATTTTATTTTTTTTTCTTCGTCCACTTTTGTTTCCTTTATTACCCATTTTAGTAGATGACACAATTATCCACCCATTTCCCACAGGACAGGAGCCTTCTTAAGAATCCTACTCCTTTTTCGAATTTTGTATCTAGAATTTCAAGTCTGAATAATCACAGATCATCAAGCCCTTGGATTCTATCATTTTATAGTGCTGCTACTGGCTTTGACAGATGACAGATAAGGCATGCTCGCACAGTTTCTGCTCTCCACATTCACCACACTTGAGATTGTTGATGAAGGCAACATTTACTTTATGAACATTATATATTTATATGTTTTTTAACAAAAGTTTCGCACTTCACAATAAAACATCCACTGCAATCAGCAATGTGAATTTTCCAATAAATAAGATACCTTGAGACAGGATTGTCGTCGTTCCGTCGCTAAGTTGTGTCCGACTCTTTTCAACCCTGTGGACTGCAGCACCCCAGGCTTCCCTGCCCTTCACTCTCTCCCTGAGTTTGTCCAGACTCATGTCTATGGAGCATATGATGCCACCCAACCATCTCATCCTCTGCCACCCCTTTCTCCTCTTGCCCTAGATCTTTCCCAGCATCAGGGTCTTTTCCCAACAAGTCAGCTCTTCCCATCAGGTGGCCAAAGTATTGGAGCTTCAGCTTCAGCATCAGTCCTTCCAATGAATATTCAGGGCTGGTCTCCTTTAGGATGGACTGGTTGGGTCTCCTTGCAGTCCAAGGGACTCTCAAATCTTCCCCAGCACCACAGTTCAAAAGCATCAGTTCTTCAGTGCTCAGCCTTCTTTATGGTTCAACTCTCACATTCATACACAAATACTGGAAAAACCATAGCTTTGACTAGATGAATCTTTGTCAGCAAAGTGATGTCTTTGCTTTTTAATATGCTGTTCAGGCTTGTCATAGCTTTTCTTCCAAGGAGTAGGCGTTTTTTAATTTTATGTCTGCAGTCATTGTCTGCAGTGATTTTGAAGCCCAAGTAAATAAAATCTGTCACTGTTTCCATTCTTTCCCCATCTATGTGCCATGAAGTGATGGGAGTGGATGCCATGATCTTAGTTTTTTGAATGTTGAGTTTTAAGCCAACTTTTTCACTCTCATCTTTCACCTTTTTCAAGAGGTTCTTTAGCTCCTCTTCACTTTCTGCCATTAAAGTAGTGTCAACTCTATACTTGAGGTTGTGGATATTTCTCTGGGCAGTCTTGATTCCAGCTTGTGAGTCATCCAGCCTGGCATTTCACATGATGTACTCTGCATAGATGTTAAATGAGAAGCAGGGCGACAATATACAGCCTTGACGTACTCCCTTCCCAATTTTGAACCAGTCCACTGTTCCATGTCCACTTCTAACTGCTGCTTCTTGACCTGCGTACAGGTTTCTCAGGAAACAGGTAAGGTGGTCTGGTATTCCCATCTCTTTAAGAACTGTTCACGGTTTGCTGTGATCCAGGGTACCATTATCTAATTTGCATGAAAGTTTCACATGGGCTAATAATAGCCTTGGGCCTCCCTGCTTCTAGACGTTTCACCTAAGCCATTCATATATAGCTGTAGTACTGATCTTCCAAATGCAAACTTTAACATGATTTTCCTTCAGTGGAACATAAAGCTCTCCATTTTCTGCTTTAGCCTAAGTGCTCTTGTGAATGGTCTGCTTCAACCATCCTGAGCTTCTTATAATTATTTAAAGGTACTATTGCGCATCTTTGCAGGTACAATTCTTTCAGCTTATAATCCCTACTCCATCAGTTTTCCACCTGGCAAACTCCTAATCTTCCTTCCAGACCAGCTCAAGTGTCCCCTTCTCTTTAAATCCTTCTCTACCCTAGAAGAGATGATTACACTCCCTTTTGTGCCTTCATCCTACTTCTATGCGTGCCAGCCACACTGTAAAATAGTTATTTTTTAACTGACATACTAAATCAAGAGCTCTTTGTTCTCGTATAACCATGTACTATTGACTTGGTTTCCTATGCTGATGCAAACTGGTATAAAGGGAATGTGTTGGATCAAGCAACTGGCTCTGCAGCCTGCTATCTAGTATGTTCTTTGAGCTTTGCTGCTACGTGTTGGCAAGCTGTGCTGCTCTGAGCTGCGTTTGCTGTGTCCTGCTGAGCCTCTCTGATTTAACTGACCTAAGCGGAAAGTTTTCAAAACTTACATTTAGAGACAGGAGTATAAGTTTGGGGTCCTCCTTAAAGAGACCCTGGGTCATGTGTCCTGGACCAAATCTATCTGTGTATCTCAGACTGAATCATGAGTTTGATTCCAGCAGAAGTTGTGACTGACTCTAAACTCAGGAGAATGACTCTTACCCTGTGACCACCGGATGTATGTCTCAACCAGGCATGGGCCCTAATTTTAGACAGTGCTCTGGAGAAAGGCTGATAGATTGTGGACTACACAGGCCCACTCCTGTCGTATACAGACTGCTTATGGTCGGTCACTTATGTGAGGAAGAGTCGTCACTGTGGTACACACTGCTGTCACATTCCTAAAAGCCACTCCATCCCAGCACTGTCAAGAAACAGCTGTCAACCCTCTAGGCACTCACAATGCTAAAACAAGCTCCACATCTTTTAAGCCTCATTAGGTTCTGATGGCAACATATTCCTCACTTAAATCTTTCTTAATCTCATTTATGTTGTTTTTCCCAAATTGACCCATCTTCAATGAAGAGTCCTCACAATAAAGGCTCTAGAATCTGTCCAAATAACAATACTAGAGCACTCTCCTAGGTGCTCCCTCAGAGACTCCCCCATATTGAGGCTTTAGCAACTCTCTCTATTGCCTGTTGAAGTCTATGGACCATCCATGATGGCCACAAGTCACCCACAGACTTCTGGGATAAAATATTGCCCTCCTCAGCCATATCAGATTGTCGCATTAAAGGGACAATCATTGACCGTATTCTGGGTCATCCTGGAAAATAAAACTCTCACAGGCCTTGACCATGATCCTCCGCACCCAGCACCCAGCTGCTTCGGGTTATGAATACAGTGCTCTGCAAGCTCGGCAAGGCCCCCAAGGCCTCTCTGCTAAAATAGAAATGTTCTCCACAGGATAGAGACAAACTTGGCCTTTCCGGCATGTCTTACCTACAGCAGGTGCTGTCTTAACTATAGCTCTTACCCTTTAGTACCTGGCCATATAAATATGCCTTATTTCCAGAGAAAGTCACCCCACTCAGAGATCCCTTTGCTATCTCAGGAGCCCTTTGGGAACTCAGTCAAGTTCACTCACTCTGTCGTATCCTACTCTTTGCGACCCCATGGGCTGCAGCACACCAGGCCTCCCCGTCCATCACCAACTCCCGGACCTTACTCAAACTCATGTCCATCGAGTCAGTGATGCCATCCAGCCATCTCATCCTCTGTCATCCACTTCTGCTCCCACATCCAATTTTTCCTAGCATCAGGGTCTTTTCCAATGAGTCAGTTCTTCATATTAGGTGGCCAAAGTATTGGAGTTTCAGCTTCAGCATCAGTTCTTCCAGTGAATATTCAGGATTGATTTCCTTTAGGATTGACTAAAGGTTGGATCTCCTTGCAGTCCAAGAGACTCTCAAGAGTCTTCTCCAAAACCACAGTTCAAAAGCATCAATTCTTTGGTGCTCAGCTTTCTTTATAGTCCAAATCTCACATCCATACATGACCACAGGAAAAACCATAGCCTTGATTAGACAGACCTTTGTTGGCAAAGTAATATCTTTGCTTTTTAATATGCTGTCTAGGTTGGTCACAGGTTTTCTTCCAAGGAGCAAGCGTCTTTTAATTTCATGACTGCAGGCACCATCTGCAGTGATTTTGGAGCCCCCCCAAAATAAAGTATCTCACTGTTTCCATTGTTTCCCCATCTATTTGCCACGAAATGATGGGACCAGATGCCATGATCTTCATTTTCTGAATGTTGAGTTTTAGGCCAGCTTTTTAACTCTCTTCTTTCACTTTCATCAAGAAGCTTTTTAGTTCTTCTTCCCTTTCTGCCATAAGGGTGGTGTCATCTGCATATCTGAGGTTATTGATATTTCTCCCAGCAATCTTGATTCCAGCTTGTGCTTCATCCAACCTGGCACTTCGCATGATGTGTACTCTGCATATAAATTAAATAAGCAGGGTGACAATATACTGCATTGACATACTCCTTTCTCGATTTGGAAACAGTTTGTTGTTCCATGTACAGTTCTAACAGCTGAGGGAATAGCAAAGGAGGTGGGGTTTTTTTGTATTTTATGAACAGTGCTTTAGGAATACCAACACGTGATGGATGTTCAATGAAGGGTTGCTGCTTTAACTAGGATATCTCAAAGCATGGATAGAACCCAAAAGCCAACACAATTGAAAATTTCATGTACAGGATGCCCTGGCAAAATTTTGGCACCATTTGTACATTTCTAAAACCTGTTTAGATAATGTCATTAGTCTGTTCATCTAGTCCAGCAAGAACAATTTCTTACTCAAGGTTACTTTCTTTATTTAGAGTAAAGAGCTTTGGAAATATCTTGCCTTGTATATACCCAAAATATAAACTAAGATTTCACATGTTCTGCACATACTTAAAGCCACAGTACAAGGCCTCACTCCCTCAGCCCCATCAGAATTCCAAACATTACTGAAAGTGATCAAAATGCTCATTTCCCTTCTCAAAATCACAATACTGGGCTTTTGCTGGGCATTTAATAAAGCTTTTACCTCCCTTACCAACCTCAGGCTACAAGACTTATATAGAGCCATAATGACTTACTTTAAAAAGGTCAAGTTCAATTAAATGAAACATGACTCTCTTCAGTCATCAGCCAAATATGAGAGTGAGTTGTAAATTAAGAGTATGACTCCATTTTTGATGTTTGAGTGTTGACAGCTTTCAAGCTTCACCACTCCCACGTCTTCTTCTGCACCACATGTGGGCAAGCTGATAAGAGAGCTCTCTTCTGGCTCCAGCACAAGTTCAAACCATGTAAGCCTGCCCCAGGGTGAGTAGTCCCACCCTGTAATCAAAGTAAAAGCCAAGCCCATCTCCTTTTCCCTGCTGGCTCAGGGCATTTTCAGACCTACTTGGCTCCTGCTTTACTCTTCTTAGAAAGCCACATTTTGTGATTAATAAGCCTTCAAATGCACAATCATTTCTATATTATATCTCAGTTCTCTACCGGGATTCAAGTTTTACCTGAAATGTCCACCCCAAAAGCAACCGTTAAAATTAAAAAGTCATAATTTACATACTAGGCAGAGAGATATAATTTTCACAATAAAGGTGTACAAATGCCCCTTTGTAAAGCAGGAAGAGTCACAGATGCAGAGAATGGACTTGCGCACGAGCAGAGGAAGGACAGGGTGGAACGAATCGAGAGTAGTGCTGACATATATGCGACCATGTGTAAACTAGACACTGAGTAGGAAGGGACTGTATAGTGCACGGAACTCAGCTCAGGGCTCTGTGCTGACTTAGAGGGGTGGGATGGGGCTGGGTTGGAGGGAGGCTCAAGAGGAAGGGGTTATATGTATACACATAGCTGATTCTCATTGTTGTACAGCAGAAACCAACACAACACTGTAAAGCAATTATCCGCCAATTAAAATAATAAAAAAATTTTAATGTACAGATGCTAAAAGATAAGGGGTAGAAGGAATATTTTAAAAGTAATATTACTTCTGTTTCTGGCAAAACTGGAGTAACAGGGACCAGATTTAACTTCCCAACTGAAACAACCAAAAACCTGTACAAAATGTACGAAGCAATGGTTTTCAGATACCGGATGTCAGGTAACACTGGACTGTGATCACCGAGAGAGACAGTATCGAGCATTTCGATTGCCTCAGTCTAGCGTCTGAGTAGAGGTGGGAATCCCAGGCAAAGACTGGTGAGCTCTTTGAGTTGAGAAGACAGGCTGACAGATGCCACAGGCTGAGACAGGCAGAGTTTGCAGGACAGAGTACTGAAGACTGGACAGCATTCCTGAGACCTACAGAAAGCCCCCCTTAAAAGTGCAGTTGAGTATTGGTTAGTATACGCACATAAGTATAAACCATTTGATGCCAACAACAACAAATAGAACCCACCTAGGGCTAAGACTAGTTCAAGTTCCCATAAGACACAGTGGAAAACTGTAATTCACAGGGTACTGGGTAAAGTATTTGGAAGAGTATTACTTTGGCAATGAAGCAAATTAACCTGAGGCTAAAAATTACTCTGATTTATTCTAACAAAACTTAAGAACAATCTCAAAGAACAAACATAATATGAGTAAGCCCCGTACATTAAAGACTTCAAAATATTCTGCAAAAATTAAAAGAACTAAGTAAATGGAGACATGTACCATATTCATGGATTGGAAGACTTAATATTGTTTGGATGTCATTTTTCCCCAAATTGATCTATAGATTAAATGGAATCCCAAAGTCTCAAAAGGCATTTTTGTAAAACTTCAATGGACAGAGAACCGCCAAAACAATTTTAATAAAGAATATTAAAAAAAAAAAAGAATGTAGCTGAGGGATCTATCTTTTCAATTTCAAGGCCTATTATAAAGTTACAATAAATAACAACATAGTATTATTGAAAACACAGACCAGCTCAGAAAAATGAAATAGAGAATTTAGAAATAGATCAGTACATATATGATCAATTTGTTTTCTACAGCTGTGCTAATGTAATGCAATTCAATAGGAAAATGAGAATCTTCTTAACAAATGGTGCTGGGACAACTGGATAGCCACATGGTTAGGGAACTTATACAAAATTAACTTGAAATGGATCATGAACCTTTAATTAAGAGTAAAAATTTTTAGCAGAAAATTCAAGAGATCTTCTTCACTTTGTTTTTGCAAAGATTTTTTTAATACAAAAGACACAAACTATAAAAACATCACATTTTATTTCATCAAATTTAGAAACTTATACTCTTCAAAAACTATTGGGAGAAAACATTTAAAAAAACGTTTTTCCAATAAAGGATTGATCTAGAATGAAAACATATATGTGTGTGCATATATACGGATATGTGTTTCTTATAACTCAATAAAACAAACAACCCAATTTTTAAACATGGAGTAAAAAACCGAACAGACTTCACTAAGAAAGATAAAGGAAGATATGTGGGTGGCAAATAAGCACATCAAAAGATGCTCAACATCATTTGTCACCAGGGAAAGGCAGATTAACATTAAAAATTCCAGAACAACTGGAATTCTCACACACTGGCACTAGAAATGTAAAATGGTACAATTACTTTGAAAAACAGTTTGACGATTTCTTTAAAAGGTATTTTATTCCTACTATACGATGGAAAATTTCTATTTCCAGGTTTTACCAAAGAGATATGAAAGTATCAATCCACACATAAACTTATACATGGATGTCTATGGAAGTTATGACTTATTTGTAATAGCCAGAAACTAAAAACAATCCAATGTTTTTCTCTTCTTTAATAAAGAGTGATTATTAAGTACACATATTGTAACTGGGAAAGGAGTACGTCAAGGCTGTATATTGTCACTTTGCTTACTTATATGCAGAGTACATCATGAGAAATGCTGGGCTGGATGAAGCAAAAGCTGGAATCAAGATTTCCAGGAGAAACATCAACAACCTCAGATATGCAGATGACACCACTATAATGGCAGAAAGTGAAGAGGAACTAAAGAGTCTCTTGATGAAGGTGAAAGAAGAGAGTGAAAAAGCTGGCTTAAAACTCAAAATTCAGAAAATGAAGATCATGGCATCCAGTCCCATCACTTCATGGCAAATAGATGGGGAAATAATGGAAACAATGATAGGCTTTATTTTCTTGGGCTCCAAAAATCACTGTAGATGGTGACTTCAGCCATGAAATTAAAAGACGCTTGCTCCTTGAAAGAAAACCTGTGACCAACCTAAACAGAATATTAAGAAGAAGAGACATTACTTTGCCAACAAAAAGTTCATATAGTCAAAGGTACGGTTTTTCCATTAGTCATGTATAGATGTGAGAGTTGGACTATAAAGAAAGCTGAGTGCTGAAGAAGTGATGTTTTTGAACTGTGGTGTTAGAGAAGACTTGAGAGTCCCTTGGGCTGCAAGGAGATCAAACCAGTCAATCCTAAAGGAAATCAGTCTTGAACATTCATTGGAAAGACTGATGCTGAAGCTGATACTCCAATACTTTGGCCACCATTGTGAAGAACTAACTCCTTAGGAAAGATCCTGATGCTGGGAAAGATTGAAGGAAGGAGGAGAAGGGGATGACAGAGGATGAGATGGCTGTGTGGCATCACTGACTCTATGGACAGGAGTTTGAGTAAGCTCTGGGAGTTGGTGATGGACATGAAAGCCTGGCGTGCTGCAGTCCATGAGGTTGCAAAGAGTCAGACACGACTGAGTGACTGAACTGAACTGGTTGTAATTTGTCACTTATAAGCCTATATTTACTATTTTAAAACTTATGTTTAAATTACTGATAGCTTTATATTGTGTCTTCAGAATTGACCTCAATTATTCCAAGTCTTACTTTAAAGAACTTCATTTGGCCATTGTTTAAATAGATATATATGCTTGGGTTGTTGAAATGAAACTTCAGTCTTCATCTCGGTATGGAGAAAAGCTAAAAGAGCAAGCCAGCAGTCACCTTGGCATCGGTTCCATCATTACCCCCAGACAAGGACCACACCTGGAATGGAGTTGCCAGTCTACCCAGTCTGACACATGGTATGAAAGAAGTGTTCAATGTGAAAAAAAACTTAGGGGCAGAACCTAAGGATGCATGAAAAGAAGGATTTGCCTTCCTAGCAGAAGGAACACAAGTTCCCCTGAGTAAAAATGTGAATCACGCTTATTCCTTTCAGCTCTATAATCTCACTAAAGAGTCTTAATCTGAGGCTTCTAACAGAGTAATGCAATGCTCAAAGTAACTTTAGTTAAGTCTTCTTGGACCAACACTGATTTGCTTTTAAAAACACAGTTCAGCACATTTTCCTGAATACAAAGGTTTTGTTTTAAATAATTTTCTGAGTCATTTTAATATGCCAATTGTTTTCAACTTGATTCACTGTACAAGAGACAGGGATCAAGACCATCCCCAAGAAAAAGAAATGCAAAAAGGCAACATGGCTGTCTGAGGAGGCCTTACAAATAGCTGTGAAAAGAAGAGAAGTGAAAAGCAAAAGAGAAAAGGACAGATATAAGCATCTGAATGCAGAGTTCTAAAGAACAGCAAGGAGAGATAAGAAAGACTTCCTCAGTGAACAATGCAAAGAAATAGAGGAAAACAATGAATAGGAAAGACTAGAGATCTCTTCAAGAAAATTAGAGATACCAGGGAACATTTCATGCAAAGATGGGCTCGATAAAGGACAGAAATGGTATGGACCTAACAGAAGCAGAAGATATTAAGAAGAGGTAGCAAGAATACACAGAAGAAATGTACAAAAAGATCTTCATGACCCAGATAATCATGATGGAGTGATCACTCACCTAGAGCCAGACATCCTGGAGTGTGAATTCAAGTGGGCCTTAGGAAGAATCACTACAAACACAGCTAGTGGAGATGATGGAATTCCAGTACAGCTATTTCAAATCCTGAAAGATGATGCTGTGAAAGTGCTGCACTCAATATGCCAGCAAATTTGGGAAACCCAGCAGTGGCCACAGGACTGGAAAAGAGCAGTTTTCATTCCAATCCCAAAGAAAGGCAATGCTAAAGAATGCTCAAACCACCGCACAATTGCACTCATCTCACATGCTAGTAAAGTAATGCTCAAAATTCTCCAAGCCAGGCTTCAACAGTACATGAACCATGAACTCCCTGATGTTCAAGCTGGTTTTAGAAAAGACAGAGGATCCAGAGATCAAATTGCCAGCATCAGCTGGATCATGGAAAAAGCAAGAGAGTTCCAGAAAGACATCTATTTCTGCATTATTGATTATGCCAAAGCCTTTGACTGTGTGGATCACAATAAACTGTGGAAAATTCTGAAAGAGATGGGAATACCAGACCACTTGACCTGCCTCTTGAGAAATCTATATGCAGGTCAAGAAGCAACAGTTAGCACTGGACATGGAACAACAGACTGGTTCCAAATAGGAAAAGGAGTATGTCAAGGCTGTATACATAACCCTGATTATTTAACTTTTATGCAGAGTACATCATGAGAAACACTGGGCTGGAAGAAACACAAGCTGGAATCAAGATTGCCAGGAGAAATATTAATAACCTCAGATATGCAGATGACATCACTCTTATGGCAGAAAGTGAAGAGGAACTAAAAAGCCTCTTGATGAAAGTGAAAGAGAAGAGTGAAAAAGTTGGTGTAAAACTCAGCATTCAAAACACTAAGATCATGGCATCTGGTCCCATCACTTCATGGCAAATAGATGGGGAAACAGTGGAAACAGTGGCTGACTTTATTTTGGGGGGTTCCAAAATCAGTGCGAATGGTGATTGCAGCCATGAAATTAAAAGACGTTTACTCCTTGGAAGGAAAGTTATGACCAACCTAGACAGCATATTCAAAAGCAGAGACATTACTTTGTTACAAAGGTCCATCTAGTCAAGGCTATGGTTTTTCCAGTAGTCATGTATGGATGTGAGAGTTGAACTATAAAGAAAGCTGAGCACCGAAGAATTGATGCTTTTGAACTGTGGTGTTGGAGAAGACTTTTGAGACTCTTGGACTGCAAGGATATCCAACCAGTCCATTCTAAAGGAGATCAGTCCTGAGTGTTCATTGGAAAGACTGATGCTGAAGTTGAAACTCCAATACTTTGGCCACCTGATGCGAAGAGCTGACTCATTTGAAAAGACCCTGATGCTGGGAAAGATTGAGGTCAGGGAGAGAAGGGGACGACAGAGGATGAGATGGTTGGATGGCATCACTGACTCCATGGACATGAGTTTGGGTGAACTCTGGGAGCTGGTGATGGACAGGGAGGCTGCGTGTTGTGGTTCATGGGGTCGCAAAGAGTCGGACACGACTGAGCGACTGAACTGAACTGAATTGATTCATCTGAGAGCTTCACACCTAAAAATGAGAATTTTGTATCTAATACTTTGATGATAGGTACGTTTTGAAAGCCTTAATTCTCATAAATAGATATTAAATTGAATACTTCATATCACCTAATTCTACCATATATATCTATATGAGTGACTTAGATACTTTCTTGTTTTATTTTCACTGAGAATATATTTGGTGAATAGAAAATAGACTTACAACATTTTGGATAACTACTGTACCTCTTTCATGCATTCTATGTATTTGGAGCCAAATTGTATTTTTAATAAGGCATCCTTTTGCATTTTTTGCCTCAACAGGTCGGCAAATTGGATTAGATTTTCGTCAGTTTGAAACTTTCCCGGGTATTTTACTTGTTTTTTTTATTAAACTGTGTCTTATCTGTAATCATACATTTCCAATATTATTCATTAAAATGTCCAGCACCATGTTAAGTAATTATAAGTGGGCAACACATGAATAAAAATACGTATGTGTGTATACAAACAATATCATATGTGATGAAGAGCCTTTCCTTCTGCTTACTATTGTCAATGAGTAGAAGAAAAGAAACACAGAAATTTAGAAAAAGTAATTAGATAATGCATCTTCCAAGACTAAGCTAATAGAGTTGGGAGATACATAAAAGAGAGTATATAAATCTTAAAAGATAGCTATTGATGAGAACTCAACATGAATGATGTTAGATCACATCCTTTTAAAAATACTCAGGGAAGGCAGAAATAAATAAACCAGGGAGAATAGATGCAAGTCAATGTAAAAGGCAAGTCTGGCTCAGCCTCTGTGGAGTCTCCGGGTCCTGATGCACAGGAGGTTTTGTTTGAGCCCTCTGGACATCTCTGGCAGGTATGGGGTTTTGATCCTGAATGTGATTTCGCCTCTCCCACCATCTTGATTCTGAATGTGACTTCACCTCTCCCACCATCTTGTCGGGGCTTCTCCTTTGCCCTTGGACGTGGGGTATCTTTTTTTGGTGGGACCCAGTATTCTCCTGTTGATGGCTGTCCAGCAGCGAGTTGCAGTTTTGGAGTTCTTGCAGGAGAAATGAGCACACATCCTTCTGCTGCACCATCTTACTGATACGTCTTACTGATAGAGTTGCCATATGATCCAGCAATCTCATTCCTGAGAATCATGGTTTGGATCTGGGACAGTTTCAGGCACAGTGCTAAGAGGGAGAGCCAATTCTTATCCAAGAGCTTTCCTGGTGTTCTGAACCCAAAAGTGTCTTGGCAGCCAGGGCAGATGGCCCACCTGGGCAGTCCCCTGGTGAGAGCAGGCAGCACATGCCAACTGGGCACCCAGCTGAGGAACGTGCCATGATGCACAGGGCATCCTCTGGAGCTGCAGCCTGGAGGAGGGGGTGCCCTAGGGCTTCTCAGAGACAGCATTGCTGGAGGCAGAAATGCTGGGGCAGCATTGCTGGAGGCAGAAAGTGGCGCCAAGGTGGGGGCCCTGGAGCTCGGGGGCTGCAGGTGCATTTTATTTTATTAATTGTAGTTGTTCAGTTCAGTTCAGTTCAGTCACTCAGTTGTGTCCAGCTCTTTGCGACCCCAGGAACTGCAGCACGCCAGTCCTCCCTGTCCATCACCAACTCCTGCAGTTCACTCAAACTCGTGCATCAAGTCAGTGAGGCCATCCAGCCATCTCATCCTCTGTGGTCCCCTTTTCCTCCTGCCCCCAATCCTTCCCAGCATTAGTCTTTTCCAATGAGTCAACTCTTCGCATGAGGTGGACAAAGTACTAGAGTTTCAGCTTTAGCATCATTCCTTCCAAAGAACATGCAGGGCTGATCTCCTTTAGAATGGACTGGTTGGATCTCCTTACAGTCCAAGGGACTCTGAAGAGTCTTCTCCAACACCACAGTTCAAAAGCATCAATTCTTTAGCACTCAGCTTTTTTCACAGTCCAACTCTCACATCCATACATGACCACTGGAAAAACCATAGCCTTGACTAGACAGACCTTTGTTGGCAAAGTAATGTCTCTGCTTTTCAATATGCTATCTAGGTTGGTCATAACTTTCCTTCCAAGGAGAAAGCCTCTTTTAAAAAACATCTACTTCTGCTTTATTGACTATGTCAAAGCCTTTGACTGTGTGGATCACAACAAACTGTAGAAAATTCTTCAAAAGGCGGGAACACCAGACCACCTTACCTGCCTCCTGAGAAACCTGTATGTAGTTCAAGAAGCAACAGTTAGAACCGGACATGGAACAATGGACTGGTTTCAAACTAGGAAAGGAGTATGTCAAGGCTGTATATTGTCACCCTGCTTATTTAACTTCTATGCAGAGTACATCATGTGAAATGCCAGGATGGATGAAGCACAAGCTGGAATCAAGATTGCCAGGAAAATATGAATAACCTCAGATATGCAGACACCACCCTATGGCAGAAAGTGAAGAGGAGCAAAAGAGCCTCTTGTTAAAAGTGAAAGAAGAGAGTGAAAAAGCTGGCTTAAAACTCAACATTCAACAAATGATGATCATGGTGTCCGGTCCCACCACTTCATGGCAAATAGATGGGGAAACAGTGGCTGACTTTATTTTCTTGGGCTCCAAAATCACTGCAGATGGTGGCTGCAGCCATGAAATTAAAAGATGCTTGCTCCTTGGAAGAAAAGCTATGACCAACTTAGATTGCATATTAAAAAGCAGAGACATTACTTTGCCAACAAAGGTCCATCCAGTCAAAGCTATGGTTTTTCCAGTAGTCATGTACAGATGTGAGATTTGGACTATAAAGAAAGCTGAGTGCTGAAGAACAGATGCTTTTAAACTGTGGTGTTGGACAAAATTCTTCAGAGTCTCTTGAACAGCAAGGAGATCAAATCACTCAATTCTAAAGGAAATCAGTCCTGAATATTCATTGGAAGGACTGATGCTGAAGCTGAACCTCCAATACTTTGGCCACCTGTTGCAAAGAACTGACTCCTTAGAAAAGACCTTGATACAGGGAAAGATTGAAGGCAGGAGAAGAAGGGGAAGACAGAGGATGAGATGGTTGGATGGCATCACCAACTTGATGGTCATGAGTTTGAGCAAGCTCCAGGAGTTGGTCATAGACAGGGAAGCCTTGCATTCTGCAGTCCATGGGGTCGCAAAGAGTCAGACGTGACTGAGTGAACTGAACTGAATGTACGAAGCAATCCACCACCCTTCCCTACCTCTTAAGCCAACATCTACCTCTCCAGATCCAGTCATAAGAAGAACAGTGACTCACGTTGCCAAATCTTCACCATATGATTCGGGGGTTTTCCCCAGCTTTATTATTTTTTTTATTAAAGTATAGTTGATTTACAGTGTTGTGATAGCTTCAGGTGGAAAGCTAAGTGATTTAGTTTTACAAACATACATATTTTTTTCAGATTCTTTTCTCTTACAGGTTATTATGAAATATTGAGCATAGTTCCCTGTACTGTACATTACATCCTTGTTGGTTATCTATTTCATATACAGTAGTGTATGATTTGAAAGGAATAAGACAAGGGCCTTGTTAACTAGTGGGAGAAGGGCTGTGACTTGAACAGGCAGGAAGGTAGAGATTTGGTGCTACAGAAAAGAAGGAATAAAAAGGACAAAAGCAGTGAGTTGGAGGGAAGGGCAGTGGTAGAGGAAGAAAGAGAAGCCTTGAAGAGAGAGAATAGATTCTTATTTGGTACACGGGGATGAGTTAGACTATAGGTGCAGCACATAATTTTTCACAGACATGCCAAATGTGTACAGTCTAGACTTTTTATCACTGGAAACCCTGAGCAAAGAACAGGTTAAATATTCTTCAGCATTCTGGGTGTAAGTTTAGCTGGCAAAGAAGAGTCAGTAGATGTTGCCTCTATCATCACCACATAATTAGGTACATTGGCAACTGTAGGAGTAATCAAGTACACAAAGAAACCATTTAGGGAAATTCTGCAGTCAAAAAAATCTGGAAAACTGTTTTCTCTGACCTCTGTTTGCCTTACTCAGAGTAAAGCTACCAATGTCCTCTAAGGCAAGGGTTCCCAACCTCCGGGCCACTAACCAATACCTCCTGTCAGATCAACGGAGGCATTAGATTAGAAATAAAGAGCACAATAAATTGAATGTGCCTGAATCATCCGGAAACCATTCCCACCCCACCCCCAGTCCATGGAATAATTGTCTTCCACGAAACCAGTCCCAAGTGCCAAAAACATTGGGGACCACTGCTCTGGAGCCAAAGAAAATGGGTAACTCTAAGGAAATAATTATTAAATGACATAAGCAAGGCATAATATATTTCGGGAGCTCAAAAGAGATATCACGTCACCAGGAAGTGATCAGAGAAAGCATATAACATTTGAGGAGGATAAGACTGACAGATTGAGCTAACAAAAAGGATATTCACAGTAACAGAAACATCAAAAGCAAAGGAACAAAAGCATAAAATCAAACAAGTATATATATAAAGTGCCTACTTCATCAGCTGACAAAAACGGTGTTTTAGAAAAAGGTCTAAAAAATTTTAAAGTTCTAAAAGTATTTTCTTTACTAAAACACCTGCAACACAAGGTATTTAATACATGAGGGAAGTGTTAGAAGATGAGGCTGCAAAGGGAGGTTGGATTAGAAAATATTTTTTAACAAAATAAAAATGAAAATAAATAAAATATATAAAAATTTGTGAGATTCAACCAAAGCATTTCTTGGAGAAAAACTTATAGCATTAGATGCCTATCTTGGGAAAGAAGAAATGTCTAGTGTCTATCTTAAGAGACCTGAAGAGCAAATTAAATCCAAAACAAGTAGAGGAAAGGAAATGATAAAGAGCAGAAAGCAATGAAATGAAAAGCAAAAAACAATGCAGGACATTTATAGAACAAAAAAATGGTTCTTTGAAAAAAATCAAACAAATTGATAAACCACTAGCCAAACTGATGAAGAATAAAAGAGAGAAACACAAACCATTAATATAAATAATGAAACAGGGGTTGTCAATACAGCCCCCATTGATCTTCAAAGAATATTAATAGTAGAGGAATATTATGAAGAAGTTTATGTCCTAAAATTTAACAATTTAGGTAAAATGGGCCAATTTCTTCAAAATAATTTCTTGAAATAAGAAATATACTAAAACTCACTCAAAAAAAAAATAGCTAACCTGGATAGTCATACAACTATTAAATAGAATTCAAAAACATTTCAACAAAGCAGAGTCTAGGCGCAAATGGTTTCACTGCCAAATTCTACCAAATCTTTGAGGAACAAATAATACAATTTCTCCAGTCTTTTCCAAAAATAAAAGTAGAAATAATACTTTCAAGCTAATTTAAGTGGGCCACATTATTCTTATACCAAAGTGCAAAACACAAAATTACAGAACTATATGCCTCATGAATGCAGATACCAATAGCTTAGGAAATTGAATCTAGGAATATCTTAAAAAAAATAATACATCATGACTGAGTATGATTTATCCAGGGAATTCAATGCTGGATCAACATTCAAAAATCAATGTAATGTATCTTATTAACACACTAAAGAAGAATGACCACGCGATCATATACATATAGGCAGGAAAGGCTTCCACAAAATTCAAACTTATTCATGATATTTTTAAAAAATCTGTAAAAAGTAGAAATAGAAGGAAACTTTCTTAACCTGATTGGGGAATCTGCAAAATACAAGTAATATAATACGTAGTGGTAAAAAAAAACTGAATGTGCTCTAAGATAAGGAACAAGGCAAAGATGTTTGCTCTCACCATCCCTTTCCAATATTCCTGAAGATTCCAGCCAGAGTGACAAAGCAGGAGAAGAAGAAAAAAAGGTATTCACTTAGTTTGGAAAGAAAGAGAACAAAACAAGCTCTATTAGCAGAGGACATGATTTTCTACATAGAAAATCCCAAGGTATATTTAAGGAAAGCTCCTAGAACTAAGGGTGAGTTTAGCAGTGTCAAATCAATATAAAAATCCATCCCTGTTTCTATATACCATGAATGTACAAACAAAAACTAAAACTTTAAAAAGTACTATTTACAACAACTTCAAAAAAGATGAAATGCTATGGTGTAAATGTGATAAATACGTGCATGATACCTATGCTGAAGACTTCAAAACACAGATGAAAGAAATTGAAGAAGATATGAAAAAATGAAGAGATATACCGTACCCATGTATTAGAAGACAGAATACTGTTAAGATGAGGAGTCTCCCTTACTTGATCTATAAATTTAATGAAATCCCAATTAAAAACCCAAGAAGAAGCATGATTCTTCTTCCCAGACAATATAAACAAGCTGATTTTAAAAGCTTTCGAGGAAGTAAAAGAACTAGAATAACCAAAACAATTAAAAACCAAAGGAAGATCAAAGTTGGAGGAATCACAGTATCTGATTTTTCAGACGTACTATATAAAGCTTCAATGATCAAAACAGTAACAGTGAAAGAGCAAAGGTCAGAACAGAAAAATAAACACAACTATCGTCATCTGGTATTTGGCAATGTGCAAGCAATTCAATGGAGAAAGGATTTCTTTTCAACAAATGGTTCAAGAACAACTGGACATACATATGCAAAAAAAAAAAAAATTACCTTAACCTGTACTTCCACTTTATGAAAAAAAAAAAAAAACTCAAAATGGATCATAGACCTAAATGTAAAATATAAATGTATAAAAGGGTGAAAGGAAACAAAGGAGAATAAAATATGGGGGAGGCAAGATGATGACAGAGCCAAACTAACATCTGCTACAGATACATGTTCATTTTCCTAATTGCTTAAAGATGGTCTATTTACCAAACTAGAGAGGGGCTTCTCAACAACTCTTTCTCTGGCCACTGAAAAAAGAGATGATAACATCCAAGATACGGCACTTAGCATTGAGGTTCATGATGAAAATCTATCAAGAACACTTAGAAAAATCTATTAAACAATATCCTTCAGGTCAGCCAGAAGTTACTACCAAAATAAAGTTACATATTACCTTCCAGAGTAATTTATATTTTTCCAGGAAATAACTTACTTTAGCCTTTGCTCCATTCTTTTAACTTCATACCTTTATTTCTATGACTCTTGTTGACGACATGTTGCAAATTGATCAGGAACATTAAATGCCGCCATCACTTATCGTTTTCATATCTTAATTCTTCAGTATAGTTACTCTGAGAACCCTCTCAAAAAAATCAGCACAACTTAATAAAACTTGACATACTATTTGACCTATATTTGAACTAACTGTCTCCAAGGATGCTTACTTGATTACGTAAATCAGCATTTACTCCTTATAGCATGTATTTTGTTAGCTCTCAAAGACTGTTGCTAAGTCAACAAATGAAAAAAACTAGACTAAAGGAGTTAAACATTCATGTGGTAGAGGAGCCTTCTACTTATTACGGTTGAAAAGTTCGTAAAGTATTAGGAGAGGCAACTCTTGAGGAACTGGGAGATACTTTCAATTGCTCAGGCTTTTTGCACTTATTTTGTGTGTATGTGTGTTTCACTTGGTGGTGACATGCAAAACAATATCAACTCTGAGGTTTATGCTGTTTATTCTTTTTGAAAACACATAAAGCAATGTTCATTAGATAAGATACTATGGTATGTATCTTTACCATCATTTTACAGTTCAGAGTCCAATAAAATATTAAAAAGTAGAAGATGGCTTTTCTTTTAAAAATCTTGGACAAATTAGCATCCCATGAAGAAAGAATTAATTATATAACTAGTAAGAGACATTTTTAATTACAATTAAATATAAGATCATATTACTCCCAATTCATAACTATCTTTTAGGCTTTTATTTAGACTTCTAATATTAATCTTATTTGATGAAACCAACTGTTAATTTATTGCCACGTTCAAATCTTATCCCCTCCACTGAGTAATCTATAAAGAGATTTTCCAAAGTTTAAATCTGATTTTACCACTCTCAATTTTTAAAAAAGACTTCCAAGGGAGGACTGTTTAAAAAAAATCAAAACCAGAATTTCTAGTCTGTTAGTCACTTCACAATCCAGCAGGTGCCATATCTTTGGACAGCCTCCAGCTCCCCACCACTGATACCAATTCACACTTTTCACTCTACCAAACCTAAACTGTCATCTTTCACTGGAAAAGTTACTTAAAACATAAAGTTTAAAGGGGTACACACACAAAAAAACCTAAAAAAATCAAGACAATACTTTAATGTAATATTTTTAAAATTCTAAGTCAAGGTACTTTCCTGGTGGTCCAGGGGTTGAGAATCTGCATCCAGAGCAGGGGATTTGTTTCCATTCCTGGTCGGAGAACTAGGAGCCCGCAAGCCACAGGACGTGCCTTGCAGGAGCCTGCACGCCTCAACAAAGATCCTGTGTGCAGTAACTGAGATCCAACGCAGCCAACGTAAGTCAATGCATAATAAATGAACTACCAAAATTTTAAGTAAAGTATCAGTTATCCCTGCCTGAATTTCATTCAGCTTAGGAAAGGCTTACTTACATTTAAAGACTAACTGGGATTCATGTTGATGTATGGCAAAACCAATACAATATTGTAAAGTAATTAACCTCCAATTAAAATAAATAAATTTATATTTTAAAAAATAAAGACTAACTGGAATGTTGTCTCTCTCAGAGGTTTCCTCACACCTTCCCAGAGGGCGGGCACTTTTCCTTTTCTCTCCCTCTAATTCTACTGCCATTTAATTCTTCTCCAGCTGTTGGGCTTATTTCTCCACATATGCACCATTTCCACTGAACTGTGATAATTTTTAAACTGTCTCTGTATACCAGTGATTAATACATATGAGGAGTTCCACAAATATCTGCTACAGGAATAAATAGGTTATGGTAAGTAGAGAAAGAGACACAAAATTTAGTCAGAAACAGAAATTTCAATTCCATCTACACAGCTCACATATTTATCAACTTTATGATCCTGAGTATATCTCTGAACATCAGGTTCTCCATCTTTGGAATGGGAATAACTTTCCTTCCATAGGATTTTTGTAAACTAGGTGTTTATTGAATTTTCTGAAAGAGAGGTCAAATAAAGGGACTAGATATTTGTTCATTCGTTTGTAGTAAAGAAGGTGATGAGAGAGAAATGGGAACATGGTTTACTCAGCTGAAAGAACTACATGTTTGAAAGCAGAGGCAGGGACAGCGCTGTTTGAAGAACTGCAAATGGTTCAGCCTGGCCCCATGCGACTGGACATCAGAGGATGAGACAGAAAACAATGCAGGCAGAATCCAGACCCCAGAGCAGGCTCTTGTCTGATATCCCATCCAGGAATATATGGCGTAATTGTGTTACCCTTGAATTTAAGAATGGGTTTCTGCTAGAATTGTACATGGGATTGGTGAGCTAAGTTGAGTTTGGCTATGAAGAGAAAAACCTAATTAAGTCATCATACATTCAAGTTTGTGTCTATTTCAAACGCACCATAGAATAAGACTTGAAGATGAATGTAGATATAAAATCAAAGAAAATCAGTTCTTAAGATATCATGGACTGCAGCCCACCAGGCTCCTTTGCCCATGGATTCTAAGGCAAGAATACTGGAGTGGGTTGCCATCTTCTCCTCCAGGGGATCTTCCCGAACCAGGGATCAAATCCAGGTCTCTTGTGTCTACCTGCATTGGCAGGGAGGTTCTTTACCACTAGCACCACCTGAGAAACCCTGAGATATTGTAGAAGTAATATATGTATATATAATTTGGCAACAGACTGCAAGGGGGCAGGGAGGTCACTGAGAGTGAGGTATTAGGTTAGAAGTATGTCATAAACTGGAGAAGGCAATGGCACCCCACTCCAGTACTCTTGCCTGGAAAATCCCATGGACGGAGGAGCCTGGTGGGCTGCAGTCCATGGAGTCACTAAGAGTCGGACAGGACTGAGCGACTTCTCTTTCGCTTTTCACTTTCGTGCATTGGAGAAGGAAATGGTGACCCACTCCAGTGTTCTTGCCCGGAGAATCCCAGGGACGGGGGAGCCCGGTGGGCTGCCGTCTATGGGGTCGCATAAAGTCGGACACGACTGAAGTGACTTAGCAGTAGCATGTCATAAACAGTATAATGCATAAATAGAAATATCAGCACTTTAAAACTTCCTAATATAAAATGGGAACCAAATTATCTGCCTTCTTTCCACAAAACACCAGCTCTATAGTTTTGTACGAACATTACTTCAATTTCAAATGTCATCTCTTTTATCTTTCTGCACAGAGCAAGTAAACAAAGAAAGGGAGGAAGGAGAAAGGGAGGGTAGAAAGAAGGAAGGAAGCAAAGGCAGCGGGAGGGAGGTGAAAAGCCACTGTACTACACAGCGCCTGCTCTCTTCTCTGTCAGTGAATACAAACGGCCCTGATGAAAGCATTTGCCAAGCAAACAGGCAAATGTATGAAATATATTTTTAAAAAATAGGGTTTCAGTAATTCAGCAAAGCTTCCTTTTGGAAAGAGCACATTGGCACCACCTGTCTCTCAACTTCCATACTGACTTTACAGTAGAAAGGTGTATTGGGTCAGGGTCCTAAGGGACCCTGCCATAATCAGAAGTGGAGAAGGTTAGTGAAGGGGCATTTGCAAAGGTGTGGGTGGATTAACCAACAAGTACTGATGAAGTGCCCCAGGATTAATAACACTGAGAAATTATCACCAGCTCTAGGTCTAAAAGGCTAGGAAGGAGCATTTATCAGAATTCAGGAGATACTGGATACATACCTCCTAGGAAAGGGAACAGGAGCTCTGACTTTAAGGAGTGTGTGTTCAGTCATTGCAGTTGCGTCTGAGTCTTTGTGACCCTGTAAACTGTAACCCACCAGGGTCCTCTGTCCATGGGATTTTCCCAGCAAGGTTGCCATTTCCTCCTCCAGGGGATCTTCCAACCCAGGGACTGAACCCATGTCTCCTGGGTCTCCTTCACTGCAGGTGAATTCTTTACCGCTGGGCCACCAGGGAAGCCCTTTTAGGGCTGTAGTCAAAGCAACTGACAAGCCTGTAAAACAGGAACCAAACTTTCTTATCTCCCAGTCTCTGACCTCTTGCTAACAGTTTATTGACTGAACTCCATTGGAAGCCAGAAAGCAAGACATCAGCCTTAGATTAGAGACAGTTCAGGGGAAAGAAAGGAGATTATCGGGGGTGGGGGCAAATGGAGAATATGCAGCCCCCTGGTAGCAGAAACCATTTTCAGACATCTCTGTAAATCTGTCCTGCACCCCCACCACCACGCCATCACCTCTACTCAGCATTAGGTACAACGCCTGGCACAGAGCTGGTCATCCATAAATGCTTTACAAATAAAAACAAATAGTGCCACACACATTCTTAGCAAGGGTTAGAGTAAGCAGTGAGAAAAGACCAGAAGACAGGGGAGAAACAAAGCATATCTAAGCCCAACCTCCTTGAGTCCTCCCTTCACAAATCCCTAAAAAATCCTAGGAGAGGAAAAGAAGAGACCAGATGGAAGTGAGAGAAGTTTTTCAAAAATTTTTAAGGACCCACCTGGGACTGGCCTCTTTCTCTAGTCTCCCACATGGGGGAAAACACTGGAGTGAGACGATCTTCAAAATATGTTCATTTTGACATAATCCCCACATTTTGTTTTATTGCCCTTTACCCTTGGAATACCCTCTCCAGTCCTCTCTGCTAATCTTCACTGGATATCTTCTTCAGGCCAAGAAAACTTTCTCCTATTTTGTTCCTCTTCTATATTAAAGCACTCCTGTACGTTGGTAGCCTGTGTGTCTATTCACCTCTTGCTTTGTAATGGTCTTTTTGGTTTTTAGGGTTGTATACCCCTAAATTACTCTGAAAAAAAGGGAAGAGACCTAATATTAGTTCAAAATATACTACATGATGAATGTTTTATAAGTGCTTCCTCTTTATTTTTTACAATTATCCAATAATAACAAATATCATTAACCCCTGCTCATAGATAAAGAAACTGAGGACAGCCAATTTTCTCAAAAATCTGCAGTAAAGCCAAGATTGCATGTACCTTATTCTTAGCCAAAAAAAAAGTCATGAACTCCCACCCTCTATTTCACCCTCCCCAACATTCATCACTTGCAGTAGTTTAAAGCCTCAATTCTTCATAACCTACCCCCCATAGCCATGGCCTTTGCCATGTAACTTCTCAGCTCCTCTCACTGAAGAGGAGAAATACATCCCATCCCTTCACCTTGAGGTCAGCCCTTTGACATCACCAGTGGAATATTAGCAACACGACATAACCAAAAGCTTAAAAGAGCTTGCACAACTGGGCTTGCTCCCTTGCTCCTCTGTCATTGCCATGAGAACGTATTCAAGTTTGCTAGGAGAAAAATGAGAGGCACGGTGAGCAAAGTCAAATCAAAGTCAAGTGCAGCCTAGCTCAGCTGACTTCCAGATGTGTGAACAGAGCCCAGACTGTCTCAACAGAGCCACCAACCATGTCCAGCTGAGAGCAGTCAACCCTCAGTTGACCTACAAATCTTGAAAATAAATGATTACCGGTAAAAAAAAAAAAAAAAAAAAAAAGCCAGCAACAGCAAAAACTGATTTCAAAATGCCTGCACCATGTTACTAACTTGGTCCCATGATCTCAGAAACACTGACATCTTTGAACTTCAATCCTCCATTGTAAAAGGAGGAAATAAACTTTCCACTTAAAAGGATCTCCAAAATCTCTAAGTTATAATGTTCTATGATATCATTTTAATTCTATTTATACAAGATTCTATTATTTATTTTTCATCTCCTCTTCCTTATTCTTCCCCCAAATGATAATGCCATGCTATATAACAATGTCATTTGCTCATTAGTTTACTCGTTCACTTGACAAACTTACTACCTATCAAGTGTAAGACAAAGCCCTGTCATTAGAAACTCACAATTAAGGAAATAAAAAGTTAAGGCAAATACTTAAATGAGATAAAATTACCTCTCAAAAAATTTTCCCTATCAAAGTTATTGTTTTTAATCATAGGTAGACAATTATGTTGTACCCAGGCTCTAATTTTTTGGAGATAATCTCTTTATTCTAAAAGTAAAGAGGACTCATTCAGCAAATAATCATCTTTCAATTATTACCAATTTTCCTCCTTGAAAGAGCTGTGCCTGCCTACCAACCAGGACATCCTTACATCTGCTCAGCAGCGAGCTTTCTATCTAGTTCTCGAGAAATTCCAGAGCCTTTCTCTAATATTTCTCTATATTAATGTGGGATTTAGGAGCACTTGAGTCATAAGAATATACCTTACTTATGAGGAAGTATTCTTACAGGTTGGATGGTGTGCCCCCTCCCTGCCAAAAAAAAAAAAAAAAGATAGGGTAGACCCTTAACTCTTGGTGCCTCAAACTGTGACTTTATTTGGAGATAGGGTCTTTAAGAGGTAATCAAATTAAAATGAGATCATAAAAGTACGCTCCAATCCAGTATGAGTGATGGCCTCCTGAAAGGGGAATCTGGACATAGATAGACAAGCATAAGGAAGACAGCCGTCTATAAGCCAAGGAGAGAGGTCTGGACCAAATCCTTCCCTCACAGATCTCAAGTGGAACCGACCCTGCTCATACCTTGATTTGGACTTACAGCCTCCAAACACACGAGACAGTAAATTTCTGTTGCTTCGGCCACTCCATCTGGGGTATTTTGTTATGGCAGCTCTAAAGACGCTAATACGGGTGTCTTTGTGTGTATTTACCACAGTTAATTCCACTCTAGCCACAGGGAGACGCACTAAATGAAAAGGTGCTAGATGTAAACTTGAGGACTGTTTGCCTCTAAGCAAGGCACTTTCTCTATAATTAGAGAAGGCCATCTGTTTCTGTGACACTGCAGTTTCAGTGGCACTTGAGCAATGATGAAATGTGCTTGTGGTTTTGTGAGTGACGTGTTACAAAAAAGGTGATAGATGTCCACTTTATAAACTACTTTAAAAGAATAACAATTTTCATATCACCTTAAAATGGTAATTCCAAATTCACAAGAAGTGAAAATCATAAATGTCACTCTGGAATTTTTTTCATAATTATGGGTTCATTGAATCTGTAATTCTGGAACTGTGGTACATTTGCTAGAGAAATGGATTGTTAACATCAGAATATAAATTTCTAGTTTTACCTGAAGTTCAGTTCAGTTCAGTTCAGTGGCTCAGTCATGTCCAACTCTTTGCAACCCCATGAACCACAGCACACCAGGCCTCCCTGTCCCTCACCAACTCCCAGAGTTCACCCAAACCCATGTCCATTGAGTCGGTGATTCCACCCAACCATCTCATCCTCTGTCATCCCCTTCTCCTACTGCCCTCTATCCTTCCCAGCATCAGGGTCTTTTCAAACGAGTCAGCTCTTTGCATCAGGTGGCCAAAGTGTTGGAGTTTCAACTTCAACATCAGTCCTACCAATGAACACCCAAGACTGCTCCTCTGAAGTATATATATTTAAATTCTAGCATTGCCAAGGCTTTGTTTTGAAGAGGCTTACCAAAGCAAATCCATCAGCTCAGCAGTCAGATTTATACATGTTAATTTTAAATGAAAAACATACTCAAAATTGATTTTCTCAAAATCTCATGAATCCATAAATGATTCTACCAAAATTGATATTTACTTGCCACCTTCATAAATATCTTATCATTTCCAAATTACTTTAATATTTGAGTCTCTCGATATGTCATAACTTAAACATACTCTCTTCCACAAAAACTTGCTCCTCTTTCTGCCTCGTGTATGTATACTTGCTAAGTCAAAGTATGTCTCTTTGCTACCCCAGGGACTGTAGCCTGCCAGACTCTTCTGTCCATGGAATTCTCCAGGCCAGAATACTGGAGTGGGTAGTGGTTTCCTTCTCCAGGGGATCTTCCCAACCCAGGGACTGAACCCAGATTTCCCATACTGCAGGCAGATTCTTTACTGTTTGAGCCACCAGGGAAGCCCAAGAATACTGGAGTGGGTAGCCTATCCCTTCTAACAGCAGCACTGATCTTTCAATTGCCCACGCAAGACCTTAATTTTTCTATCTAGCCTTCTGTGGTAGTCAAGATTCTCCAGAGAAGCAGAGTCAATAGGATATATAAAGGTATACAGAAAGAAATCAATTATAGAAAGCCCACAATCTGCAGTCTGCAACCTGGAGGGCCAGGAGAGTCAGTGGTGTAGATCCAATTCAAACCCAAAGCTCTGAAAAGCAACACAGCAGGTCAGTCCTGGCCCAAGTCTAAAGGCCTATGGATTGGGAGCACAAATGTCCAAGGGCAGGAGAAGATGGATGTCCCAGGCCATGCCCTTTCTTGGTCTTTCTGTTCTATTTGATCTTCAGTGGACAGGATGACACCCACCCATATTGGTGAGGGCAATCATTTATGCTCAATCTTCTGGTTCAAATACTAATCTCTTCTGCAAATACTCTAGAAATAAAGTTTTATCAGCTATGTGTGCATCCTTTAGCCCAGTTAAGCTGACTTTCCCTTCTCCAGGTCTCCCTTCTTTCTACACCCTCAATTTTTCACCAACCAGCAGTCTGCTGACACAGGAGCCTGGGGAAATGTAGCTCCCAGGAGTCAGTTTAGGACACAAAGTAGAGCTGGGGAAGGGCAAGGAATAGATCTGAACACAAAAAGTTTTCAGACTATACATTATATTCCTTAACTCTATAAGGAAGGCACTAACATTATATTTTACAAATAAAACAGCTGAGATACAAAGATGTCAAGAAATTATATGGCTAGTTAGCAATGGAACCACAATGGCAACCTAGTTCTATATTAAAGCCTATCTTTCTAAACAAGGGAATTCCAGAAAAACATCTACTTGTGCTTCATTGACTATAGTAAAGCCTCTGATGGTGTGGATTACAAGAAACTGTGGGAAATTCTTAAAGAGAATACCAGAATACCAGGACACCTTACCTGTTTTGTGAGAAACCTCTATGTGGGTCAGGAAGCAAGAGTTAGAACTGGACATGGAACAACTGACTGGTTCAAAACTGGAAAAGGATTATGTCAAGTCTGTATATTGTTACCCCGATTATTTAACTTATATGCACAGTACATCATGCAAAATGCCAGGTAGATGAATCACAAGCTGGAAACAACTTTGCCAGGAGAAATACCAACAACCTCAGATATCCAGATGATATCACTCTAATGGCAGAAAGTGAAGAGGAGCTAAAGAGCCTTTTGATGAGGTTGAAAGAGGAGAGTGAAAAAGCTGACTTGAAATTCAACATTCAAAAAACTCAGATTATGGCATCCAGCCCCATCACTTCATGGCAAATAGAAAGGAGAAAAGTGGAAACAGTGACATACTTTATTTTGGGGAGCTCCAAAATCACTGCAGACAGTGACTGCAGCCAGCAAATTAAAAGATGCTTGCTCTTTGGAAGGAAAGCTATGACAAACCAAGACAGCATATTAAAAAACAGAGACATCATTATGGCCAACAAAGGTCCATATGGTCAAAGCTATGGTTTTTCCATTAGCAATGTGCAGATGTTGAGAGCTGAACCATAAAGAAGGCTGAGCACTGAAGAATTGATGCTTTTGAACTGTGGTGATGGAGAAGACTCTTGAGAATCCCTTGGACTGCAGGGAAATCAAACCAGTCCTAAAGGAAGTCAGTCCTGAATATTCATTGGAAAAACTGATGCTGAAGCTGAAGCTCCAATACTTCGGCCACCTGAGGCGAAGAACTGACCCACTGGAAATGCCCCTGATGCTGGGAAAGATCAAAGGCAAAAGGAGAAGCAGGCAGCAGAGGATGAGATGGTTAGATAGCATCACCGACTCAATGGACATGAATTTAAGCAAACTCCAGGAGATAGTGGAGGACAGGGAAGCCTGGTGTGCTGCAGTCCATGGGTTCGCAAAGAGCTGGACATGACATGTGACTGAACAACATCTTCCTAAACATCACAATGTCCCAGATCTTAACAGATGCTCAAGGGGTTTGTTTGCAGAGTCTGGAGATACAAATATGAACAAAAGCCTGAAGTCGGAATACTATTCAACTCACAATTCAGCTCAACCAACACTTACTCAGAAAGCAGAAAAAAACAAATGTTGACCCTCCATAATTTTGACGGTAGTTCTAAAGAAGAGCACCTTCATAAACTCCGTCTTCATGTTACATTTAGACATAATGTTGACTCCTTATTCCATGTGAGGAAAACTTCCAGATAACTAGCAACAATTTCTGAGGAACACATTA
The DNA here is from genome assembly GCF_042477335.2 of Ovis canadensis. NCBI lineage: Eukaryota > Metazoa > Chordata > Mammalia > Artiodactyla > Bovidae > Ovis > Ovis canadensis. Next base: position 121,845,994 of record NC_091247.1, on the reverse strand, counting down.
ATTTCTCACTCAAAGACCAGCATTAATTTATAGGTAGATATAAGAAAAACTTTATTACCATCTATAAAATACAGGTCTCTGAGAATGACTACAATTTAGGAAGGTCAAACAAACCCTCCTCTAATCTCTTGAAGTCTAACTTCCTTCCCTTTACAACAACAACAACAACAAAACTCACTTCTTGAACCAGGTAATATATATAATGAAAAGATAAAATAGAAAGGAATCTTACTATTAAATGCGCCATTACATGAAGCTTTCTATGAATGTATAATCATACTATGTCATCCAAAATTAAAAGATACACAAATATGTTGCAGACTCCTTATAACTACTACTACCCTGGTCCTAGCAACAGTCAGGGGGCTGTAATGCAATTAATTTTAAGAACAGCCAAGTGTGACTTTTTCTTTTCCTCCCTCTCCTTTCCCATAGGTCCTCTGCCTTCCCTTAACATTTGAGTCATGGAAAGATGGAGCAGGGAGCAGAAATCCAGCTGTCTTTTACAGATTAGTATTATTGAAAGAGAAAAAAAAGTTTGCAACTTCTACAGCTACAAAAGTATCTTGCCTTAATTGCTGCATTTTAAAAACCATCAGCAAAAGTACCTTTTCACCTATATACTCCTTATCTTTGGGTGAATATCTCCACTGTTAAAGACTCTATCAAAATTCTTTTTTCTGATAGTTTTGTAAGTTGACTGAAAAGTGTGGAATAAAAGAACTTAAAAGTATCAATCCAAAGCTATTCTAACCTTCTATAAAAAAAAAAAAAATCCAGAGAACCATTTCTAGTTTAGCAGGACAGAAAATAAATATACACTTTCTGTAATCTTCATTCAAAAACTTAATTTCTATTTAGGAAAAGTCCATAAAACATCATCTGTTAAATTACTTGAAAGAAAACTAATTTTGTTCAACTATATTATGGGTTTTGGATATTGGTCTGTGATTTTCTTTTCCTAAACTAGTGGTATTTAACTTATAATAGATTGAAGTCCTGAATAGGCAGGCTTCTAGCTATATCTGTAAGAATTCTTGTGGAATGTCTGGGTATTGGTTGAGGCTTTCTGGAAATCTAGTAAAACTCAATCTGAAAAGTCAAAAACATAATAAGTCATATCTAACACAAAATACTCAGTGAACATTTGTGAATTGATGGCTTTAAGTAGAAATAGAAACAAATCAGAAACAAATGTTGAACTTTTTTGTTAACAGGGAAGTGGATTTGTTACCTGTCCTCAAACTCTGGAACACGCAAGGGTCATCCGTGACTATAAATTGCCTTAGACCCGCAGACTATTTTATTCTCCTGTTCCTTCAAGACTCTTGGATGAGTGCCCTCCGGTTCCTGCTATTTATCTGCATCTACTTTGTCATGAGGTTTAGAACATGCTGTGCCCTGGTCACTATTTGTTCTAGTACTTCTGGCCTTTCAGCCTCAGACTGGAACTGGGGAGGGGAAAGCTTCCCAGCATCTTCTTTAGTAAAGAATGAAGCACATGGTTGGCTGGGCCTCTGCTCTTTTTTTTTATTTTTTTCTCATTTCTAAAGACCCCTTTCACCTCATCATCAAACTGTGCTATGTTAGAGTAGGCTGAGAGAACTGAGAAGTAAGGATTCTATTTTCTTTTCTTTTTTTTTTTTAGGATTCTATTTTCTATGTTTTTTGCTACCAAATTTCCAAATCCCAAGAGCCACTATTCTCTATCGACCATGCCCCAGTGATCCATGCTTCTTGGAGCTTAGCACACCTGTGGGGCCCTGATCATTCCTGCCCTAGAAGAACTCAGTTTCATTTTACAAATTCTCACTGATAGTGATAACCAGACCAATGCCTGGAAGTGTCACTATGTGGAAGGTATTGTTCTTGATTGAGTCAAAAGGAAGGAAATAAAAAACCTGAAGTCCCAGATTTATCACAACGAATATGTGGGGACAATTTATTTGACCTCTCTGACCTTCATTTCCTCATCCAAAAAATAAGAATGGTAATAATAATCACCATGTGCATCCGTGTTAAGTCACTTCAGTCGTGTCTGACTCTTTGCGACCCTATGGCTCCTCTGTCCGTGGGATTCTCCAGGCAAGAATACTGGAGTGGGTTGCCATGCCCTCCTCCAGGGGATCTTCCCAACACAGGCATCGAAGCCACATGTCTTACATCGCTTGCATCAGTAGGTGGGTTCTCTAATCACTAGTGCCCCCTGGGAAGCCCAATAATAATCACCATAGCTGGTTGTAAAGAGAACAAAATATGAGTCATTGTTGTTGAGTCGCTAAGTTACGTCCAACTCTTTTGTGACCCCGTGGACTGTAGCCCACTGAACTCTTCTGTCCATGGAATTTCCCAGATAAGAATATGAAAGTGGATTACCATTTCCTTTTCTAAGGGATCTTCCCAACCCAGTAGTTGAACCAGTGTCTCCTGCATTGCAGGCAGATTCTTGACCACTGAGCCACTGGAGCGGACCAAAAGGGAGACAGAAAGTGCCCAGGGAGACAGAAAGTGCCCAAAAGGGAGACAGAAAACTGCCCAGAAAGTGAATTTCAAGGCCCTAGAAAGTTAATCTTTAGATAGTCTTGCTGGATTCCATAAGGCATGGAATTCAGTATGCTCCTTAGTTAACAGTAATTCTTTAATGTCTTTGAAGTTGGAGACCATTCACAGAGATCTTACTGCCTGGTTAACTGCCACCCTGACCTCTCAGCCCCATTATTCCCTCCACTCTGCAGCATACACCACCCACAGGAAGTGCATCTAAAGGAGATATCAAATATTCAAAGGTCCAAACTCACTCTGCGGAGCAGCAGCATTAACTCAAGTCCGAGGAAGGTGGTTCTACTCCCACAGAGGCTCTTTTGATAAAATTCTTTCAGTGTCTCCAGATAAATTGACACTTTAGACCTTGGAAAAATCTCAAGACGGTCTGTCCTGCCAGGATTTTAAAATTAATCTTATTGTGATTCCTATTATCTACTATTTCAGTCACTTACAATTCCAGAATTAAATAACTGACCATTACTTTTTCTTAGTAATTTCTTTAAGATAGAGATACAAAACAAAGCATTATATTTCAGAACAGAGTTTAAAAGTTAAAGAAAAAAACAATTAGAAAACATATTTATACTTGCTTTCTGTGCTCTTCTCTTTCTAGAATTACTCTGTGTATAGACATAGGCTTCAGAGAACCCATACACTAATACGTAAGTCATGTAACATTGTGTGTGCATGCATCTTTCTGGAGAAAGGGTCCTTACCCTTCTGTGGTGAGATGGCTCAGCATAGGCTAATAACTACTGCTCCGTCTGGTCTCTGACTAAAAACCAATCATGGTAGTTGTCTGTAAACTGAAGGCCTACTTAGAGTTTTCTCTTATCAACCACAAGGCTGCAGGTCCTTTCTCCAGTTACTATAATACTTGTTTGCTGCCTTAGAAACAGTAAAAGGCCAGTGACTGGCACATTACTTGCTGCCCAGATGAAAGATAAATGCAAATGGATGAGTCTTAAATGTTACCCTTTGCTCTCCCGGCTTGCTGGTGTATCTCTTTGGAGTTTTCTTTGCAGGCCATTTGGAAGTTTCTTCTGAACAGCTTCATTTTTTCATTTTTATTGGCTAAGAAATTACTCAGCATTCTGTTCAGCAAGGAACACATTATTCTGTCACTGGTACATAGAAAGAGAAGCATTTTCAAAATGAATATCACATAGAAGAGATATAATTCTTGAAATAAGTTTGGCTCAGTAAGATAAACAGAAAAAATAATCTGAAGAGATTTGTTGGTGACAAAGACTTGGTCATGTAGGACTCTCAATTTCAGAGAGAGCAAACTCCTTCCTACAGTTTGCATCAGGCATTATATAAAGAAAGATACAAAATAGCAGAGTGTTGTGGATGCCTCTAAATATACCCAATAAATATACACATCTCTATGGCCATGTATCAGTAAATTATTCTCTGGGTATATAACAGATTCAGTTCAGTTCAGTTCAGTCACTCAGTGATGTCTGACTCTTTGCGACCCCACGAAACGCAGCACACCAGGCCTCCCTGTCCATCACCAACTCCCGGAGTTCACTCAAACTCACGTCCATCGAGTCAGTGATGCCATCCAGCCATCTCATCCTCGGTCGTCCCCCTTCTCCTCCTGCCCCCAATTCCTCCCGCATCAGAGTCTTTTCCAATGAGTCACCTCTTCACATCAGGTGGCCAAAGTATTGGAATTTCAGCTTCAACATCAGTCCTTCCATTGAACACCCAGGACTGATCTCCTTAGGATGGACTGGTTTGATCACCTTGCTGTCCAGTGGATTCTCAAGAGTCTTCTCCAACACCACAGTTCAAAAGCATCAATTCTTCGGTGCTCAGCTTTCTTCACAGTCCAACTCTCACATCCATACAGGACCACTTTTAGCCCCATCTAATCACTTATTTATGGAATCTAAAATATGACATAAATGAACTTACTCACAAAACAGAAACAGACTCACAAACATAAAGAACAGACTTGTGGTTGCCAGGGGGGTGGGGAAGGAATGGATTGAGAGTCCGGGATTAACAGAGGCAAGCTATTAGATACAGAATGGATAAATAACCAGGTCTTACTGTATAGCTCAGGAAACCATATTCAATATCCTGTGATAAACCATAATGGAAAAGAATATGAAAAAGAATGCATATATTAATACATATTTATGTACATGCATTTTTTTCCCAGTAGTCATGTACAGGTGTGAGAGTTAGACCATAAAGAAGGTTAAGCACTGGAGAATTGATGCTTTCGAATGGGGAACTGGAGAAGACTCCTGAGAGTCCCTTGGACAGCAAGGAGATCAAGTCAGTCAATCCTAAAGGAAGTCAACCCTGAAAGGACTGATGCTGAAGTTGAAGCTCCAATACTTTGGCCACCTGATTTGAAGAGGTAACTCACTGGAAAAGACCCTGATGCTGGGAAAGACTGAGGCCAGGAGAAGGTGGCGACAGAAGATGAGATCATTGAATACCATCACCAACTCAATAGATATGAGTTTGAGCAAACTCAGGGAGATAGTGAAGGACAGGGAAGCCTGGTGTGCTGCAGTTCATGGGGCTGCAAAGAGTAGGACACAACTTAGTGACTGAATAACAGCAGCAATGTATAGATACGTATATAACTGAGTCACTTTGCTATACGGCATGAATTAATGCAATACTGTAAATCAATTGTACTTCAATCACTTAAAAAAGAACACACGAATTAGGAGCCCCATCTAGAGAACTGTTAACTCTCTTAGATGAAAGAGTCCCTAGATTTACACAGTATACCTGAGTAGCATACTCCATGAGCTGTTTACTCTCCCAGCAGGACTGGAATCACTATGCTATACATAAAATGGTGCCAGATGCGTAACATTAGGCACATATTTACTTCCCATGTTCTGCTTTCTGCACGCCTTCAAGATCAAGCAACACATTCAAACATAATTCAACCTGAGTCAATCTTCTCTTTTGCATCAGAAAAATTCTGAAGTGACCTTCTGATTAACAGTAACTCTTACTCTGAGACTCAAGAGTTTCTCCTAACCATCCAACACTGCTCGCATTTTATGTGGAGAACTATACACAGCCCCATAGGACTTCAGAGGCAGAAGACAAACCACAAAGAATGAAAGATATGAGGGCTGCTAAGGCAAAGAGAGAAAGAGCATTTGTTCAATAATCACGGAAGAAGGGGTGTGTCTGTAAGCAGAAAGCTGACAAGTCAAGGCTGTGATGTCAGGCTTTTTAGGAAAGCTTTTCCCATTTCTCCTCCCCCTGCCCTCACCCCACTTTCAATCCAAATTCAGGTCAACAGTCCCTTACTGGAAACTCAAGAGGCCACCTGAAATTTGGGATTCTAAATTTTGAGGACTTCAAAAAGTAAAAAGTGCCTATACTTTATATTATGTCATATCCAGTCATGGGGTCTGATGGAGCACCCCATTATACATTAATATTTTAGGGAGCACCCCATATACATTAATATTCCTGCTATGAAATATATGGTAGTCATCTTAAATGTGAAAACAAAGACTATAAATAACCGTATGTCAATTCATACCAGTTTTGTATGCAAACCTGTGCTATACCATATTGTTGACCTGTAATTTAGCTCTGGTCAGCAAATTACTTTCCCAAGATAGAATACTGCTGTGTTAATTCACCCTAGGTAGCCTTTCTCAGATCTCACACCTATGCCTACCCATACAAATTACTACCTGTTTGAATGGTATGAACTTCTCCAAAATTAATTTTAGTACTTGAATAAAAATGAGTCAAGTTCCCATCCAATGCAGAGTGGGAAACTTGCCATATCTCCAAGCCTTCTCTGATTTGTCCTTTCATTTGGGTTCTTGTGAGATTTCCCTATAGCCCAAATGGTAAAGAATCTTCCTGCAAGACAGGAAACCCGGGTTGAATCCCTGGGTCAGGAAGATCCCCTGGAGAAGGAAACGGCAACCCACTCCGGTATTCATGCCTGGAGAATCCCATGGACAGAGGAGCCTGGCGGGCTATAGTCCATGGGGTCACAAAGAGACAGACATGAGGTTGGGTTCTTACGTCACTCACATCTGTTTTCCGATGGCTGTTTCATTTCTCTGCCTTGTGCAGTTCAACTGCGGGACGCAGCCCCTTTTCTTTTTAGTGTACAGTGCAAACAAAGCAGAGTGGAGATAGAGAGGAGAAGAGGAACACAGGAGATGTTAAGGCTGTAGAATGAATGAGACTTGGCTTCATCAGACTTCTGGAAATGAGGGAAAGACATTATGTTCCTGGCTTGGGTGAATACTTAAGAAACTGTATTCCTGCCAATACAGATAAAAATAAGTTTCAGAAAAATATTCTACATACAATTACAGCACTTTACTGAAGATACAGGGATGGTAGAGAGGGGGTTAAATCTTGGCAACACACAGAAAATGAATTAAAGTTTTTAATTTGAGAACCCTCATCCATTCCCACAACTCAGAACTTTAATGATGCTAGGGTTCCTCTCACTATATTGTGCTGCCCAATATAGTACCCACTAGCCACATGGGCCACTGAGCTCTCGAAATCTGGCTAGTCTAAATTGGGACATGCTGTTAGTGTAAAACATGTTATTAAAATTAACTTCACCATTGAAGAGTTGACTCATTGGAAAAGACTCTGGGAGGGATTGGGGGTAGGAGAAGACGGGGACGACAGAGGATGAGATGGCTGGATGGCATCACGGACTTGATGGATGTGAGTCTGAGTGAACTCCGGGAGATGGTGATGGACAGGGAGGCCTGGTGTGCTGTGATTCATGGGGTCGCAAAGAGTCGGACACGACTGAGCGACTGAACTGAACTGAACTGAACTGAAGTGATTTTCTTTTTAAGTCTTCCTACTAGAAAATTTTAAATTATATATCTATATGACATATTATATTTTACATATAATTTCATATAAAATAATAAATAAATATAAAAATATTTTTTATATATAGTGCTGATCTAAATCTTTCTCTTATCTTCCTCCTTCTAAGAGCTTCTCTCCTTGTCTCGCTTGATCTTTCAGAAACACAAAAGTTCTCCTATCCTTATAGGAAGTGAGCAGTGCGGATCCCCCCTGATCTCAGTCAATCCTACCTTGACTAAGCCCATAGGAGAAAAAAGGAGGAAAGTGAAAAAAGTGAGCTGGGTGTGTTAGGGGCAGTTTCTCAGATCATTCTCACAGTGACCGTGAGGGTACTTTCTTAAACAGAGTCTATCCTTCCCCCAAATGAATTCTGCAGCAAACTGTAAAGTATAAATATTCTTTCTACTACAAATCTATATATATATATATAGGTAGAGAGATTTATCAGTCATTAACTTTGAATATTCTATGTAGAATGCGAGCAACCTGAAATTCTTGACTTTTATATCTGTTTGTTGAACTGACATAAAAAGTCTTGACTGGTGGCTGACCCTTTCCTTGAGTCTCAGAGATCCTGAGACGAGACTGGAGAAGGAAAGCAAAGGCAGCTGACATCCTTGAGGAAGATCAGTCCAGGGCAGGGCAGGACCTGATACAGCCAGCCTGCCTGCTGTTAGGGAGCCTCTGTGCTTACTCAGTGAACGTGTGTGGCGCACCTCGGGAGTGGAGCAGAGTGGGTGCTGAGCAGGGAGCTCAGAACACCCGTGTCCTCTGAAGGCAGCGCTCCTCACCCTCGAACACCAAACACCAACAAAGAAGCACCGGATTTCTTGTGTATCCATACCCGAGCACTTGCACCTTCTGATCATATATCTTGATGTTTGAAAAATGCAACATAAATAGTCACCTTTCCATTAGAGGAGGAAAAATAAAGATAAGATACTGCAGATGTTAATGTTCCACAAATAGGCTAACCGACAAAAAAGAGAAGATTCATTCCACAGCCTACTTTTACTTCTCTAGCTAATCAAAAATATCTTGACTTTCTTTCTTTGAAATCATCACCCTACTTTAAACAATTTAAGAACTCAGGAAAGGTGACAGAGTATTAATTATCTACTTCTTCCTTTTAAAAAAATTATAAGAATAAAAAATCATTAGGTTCCAATAAATATCGGTAAGAGCTACAGAAAGATCACTTTTTTTCTTGTGTGGAGCAAACTATGTTATATTAACAATTATCTGAATAATTTAATCTATGTACACTGCTTTTATTGGGTGAACTCAAAAAAGTTATTCTGTGTATGTTTATTTCACAAATGTGGAAAAAAAAATATTCAGTTACCAAAATCACTGAAGTCCACATGTTTTCCCAGAAATACTAGTTATTCTCTTTTAATAAGTCAGAATTTCACATCATTTAGACCCTTTAATGCTCAAATTCACATTTAACAAACTGGAAAGAAATTAATAACAGCTGGTGCCATATATGTACCACAAGCAAGGAACTAAAGCACTTTATGTATACTGACTATTCAATCCTTACAACAACATTCAGAGGAAGATATTATTATCCACATTATCCAAATGAAGAAACTGATACACAGAGAGATTAAGAAACTTGCCAAGAGACACCAGGCAACAGTGGCAGAGCCTGGATGATCCCAACTCAGTTATGAGTGTTGAAAAATGTCCTCATTTTTTTCAACATTGTACTCTGCTTAACAAAGTAATGACAATAATAATAATAGTTGATATTTGATGTGATTTATTTGTTTAATTAATGATGGTAAGACTGTCTGAAAATGTACACCTTGCTGGCAAAACTGGGCACAAAAAATTAGCAAGGCAGACATCAAAATCAACCTTAAAACTGAACTCTAGGAACAGCCACTTTCAAGGCCAGACCCAGTGCTATCCACCTCTACAGAAATCTCAACCAGAAAAATGGATAGTCCTTGCTCTTCTTTCCATGGCATAATTCAGGTGCAAATTCAAACCTTATACAAGTTCAGCTGACTGATAAGACCTTAACTACACTTGGCACTCTCATTATTAAAGCAGTCGAGGAGAAATGGTTTTTAGCTTCCCAATCTCTGCAAAACAAGTTCAGTTCAGTTCAGTCACTCAGTCGTGTCCGACTCTTTGTGACCCCATGAATCGCAGCACGCCAGGCCTGCAATACAAAGGGACACATTAAAAGAAAGTAAGAAAAGATATAGGTAGGTCAATCTACATGTCTGCCACATTGGACATCTTCGTAGACTTGTAATTAGGCTAGGTAGCAACCATCCTCCCACCAAACAATTTACTCACTCACCCCCCCAAAATTTCTGTTATTTATGTGCCACCTGTTAACATTAGTTTTATACTGCTATGAAAAAGGCTGAGCGCCAAAGAATTGATGCTTTTGAACTGTGGTGTTGGAGAAGACTCTTGAGAATCCCTTGGACTGCAAGGAGATCCAACCAGTCCATTCTGAAGGAGATCAGCCCTGGGATTCCTTTGGAAGGAATGATGCTAAAGCTGAAACTCCAGTACTCTGGCCACCTCATGCGAAGAGTTGACTCATTGGAAAAGACTCTGAGGCTGGGAGGGATTGGGGGCAGGAGGAGAAGGGGACGACAGAGGATGAGATGGCTGGATGGCATCACTGACTCGATGGACATGAATCTGAGTGAACTCTGGGAGGTGGTGATGGACAGGGAGGCCTGGCGTGCTGCGATTCACAGGGTCACAAAGAGTCGGACACAACTGAGTGACTGAACTGAACTGAACTGAACTTCACTCTAACTTCTATTTTCTAGGTTCACATCAATTAACTATTCAACTACCGTCTATAATTATACTCTTGCCATTTTCAAAATCTAAGTAAAAATGACTTAATATTTTCTTGACGTTTGCTTTTATTGCTTTAAAATTCTAATTTAGCTGTTGACTTTCTATGTTGGAGTTATCTATTAAAGTAGTTGATGTCCTTATCTTGCATCTGGTAGCAAAAGCTCTCATAGCCAATCTTTGAAATATAGGAGGTGAAAAGAATTCCTCACTATCTCCATTGTATTCATCTGGAGAGCATATGCTCTCATCTTCATTTAATAATCATCATCATTTAATAATGGCTATGAGGAAAATGAGAAGAATGACAATACAATCATTTAGTACTTGTCATGTGCCAAGCACTGTTCCAAACATTCAACCTGAGATTATTGTATTTAATTCCTATAACAACTTTGTTAGAGAGATCCTACAATGATCACTATCGTACAGATGAGGAAACTAAGAATATGAAAGAATTTTTTTAAAAGCCTCATCAACCAATTGGCAGTTTTAACCAAGTATAATTATACTTCTAAGCTTCTCTTTCTAACATAAAGAAAGAAGTCCTTGCCCAAGGACAAGATACAGTAATAATCCCTTATACCCAATAAGGAACACATAGATTTTGATATACACCAAGCTACTCCACGTATCTATAACTGAGTGTGTGGTTGTCTAGCAAAGTGATACCTAACTTAAGTCTATTCTCCTGGAGCAGAAAATTCTAACTCTATGAACTATAATACTCCATTGTACTAACATCAGAACATGTGGAACTCTTTATTTTTCCATTAAGCACATTATTTTAGACCCTCTATGTATAAGATTGGGGAAACACCAAAATGATGCTTCTTCCTGAAGGATGGAACACAGATTAGAACTCCATCGTTTATCAGTGGGAACCAGGTCTAGTTTCAGACCCTGGATGTTAACAGGGAAGTCTCCAGTCATCCTCAGCAGCATCCCCAGGAGATAAATTATATTCCTCAGGCCTAGATTCCTGGATTGTGCTGGCATCAAATCATGACATTTATAAACTTAGAAGCTTGAGACAAGAGTGCCTGGCACAAAGTCCCAGTATGCTGTTAATTTGTGACACAGCTTTAAATAAGCCTTTTAACTTCTTCCCCATTTGCTTCTTCATCTGTAAAATCAGGATTAAAAATAAATTCTCAGAATTTGGTTAGCATTTAATGTTTTGAAAGCCTATTAAGGTATGAGCAGTGAGTAGAATAATATTAAAACATCTAAGTCAGTCTCCTGATGTGTCCTGGCTCAAATATCTAATTGGCAAGAGATTTTGGTCACTGCCATTTCTCAGAAGTCCATCAAAGTACTGTCCAGGCAGATTAAAGTGGTCCGTGTGAAACACCACACCAATGCCTTTCACTGTGTAAACAGAAAATTAAGTGTTCACAATTGATTGCGCCAGAAGCATAGAGAAGCAGATGGTAATTGAATTGTCAGCATATATCAATTCAGTGACATTTTTTTATTTGCTGCCTCAAAATTCCTTTATAACATAAAACTAGAGTAACCACTGGCATTTCATTATAAACTGGACAGCTACCATCAACTTAATAGGATAAAGTTTGAGGGATTAAATATTTCTTGTTGATGATATTTTAAGCAATCTTGTTTTGTTGCCCCAAAGGGAAACAGCCTTTTTGCATTAGTAAGATTTCAGTTCTGAAAACGACCACAAAGTGCACTTTTTTCCTCTGACTGGGAACATTAACTCAGTTAACAAATACTTATTTAACATTATCATGTGCCATGTAATATATTCCTGGTGTTGGGAGTTTGTTAGTAAAGAAAATAGATCAAGATCCTTGTGAAGCTTATATTCTAATGGAATGGGAGGAGAGACAGAAAAATAAGAAGTAAACATAAAGAAATAAAATAGTATTGTAGAGGATGATAAATGCTATTTAAAAAATAAAGCGGGAGAACTATTACAGGGAATGATGAGATATTGGAAAGGATTAGAGTAGGGTGAAGATAACAACTGTAAGCAGGGTGGTCAGAAAAAGCCTCCCTGATAGGGTCATTTGAAAAAAGACCCACAGTTTCCTTTGCGGCTGTCTGAAGAAAATATGGTCCACGTAGAGGGGTGAGCACATCCAAGAGCCTGAAGCATTCCTGGAATGTTTGAAAACCAGCTAAGAACTAGGAACCAAGTAGCAGAAGAGGTCAAAAATATACCATGTGGAACACCTCGTGAGGCCCGAAAGGCATCTTACGCTATGTGGACACAGGGAGACCTCGTAGGCAATGGCGTTACGATTTTTAGACAAAGTATCCAGGACAGATCTGCCATCAACAGAGATTGGAAAGATTTCAAGAAGAGCATGCTTTGGGGAAAAGCTGGAGTTTATTTTCAGACAGGTTTAATTTGAAAATGTTATTAAATACCTGAATTGAGTCAACAGAGGAGACACTGGATATACATGATTGGAATCCAAGGGAGACATCCTGGGTTAAGAAACAAATTCGAGCCTCACAAATGTATATGTAGAGAATGTTTAAAGTCATGAGATTTTATAAAATTGCATAAGAGTGAGAATAACAAGAAAGTAAACAAGATAATTCCTTTGCTAAAATGTAAATGCTAGGACTGCCTTGATGGTCCAGTGGTTAAGAATTCACCTTCTAATGCAAGAATCAAGTTCAATCCCTGGTCAGGAAACTAAGATTCCACATGGCACAGGGCAACTAAGTTTGCATGCCACCACTAGAGAGAATTCCGCAGGATGCAGCAAAAGATTTGGCATGCTATAAATAAGACCAATGCTGCTGCCGCTAAGTCGCTTCAGTCGTGTCTGACTCTGTGCGACCCCATAGACGGCAGCCCACCAGGCTCCCCCATCCCTGAGATTCTCCAAGCAAGAACACTGGAGTGGGTTGCCATTTCCTTCTCCAGTGCATGAAAGTGAAAAGTGAAAGGGAAGTCGCTCAGTCGTGTCCGACTCTTCGCAACCCCATGGACCGCAGCCCACCAGGCTCCTCTGTCCATGGGATTTTCCAGGTAAGAGTACTGGAGTGGGGTGCCATCACCTTCTCCAAATGCAACCAAATAAATAAATACATACTTTTAAAGTAAATCCTTATCTGTTATAAAAACATACATATCTTCAGGAAAGCATCAAAGATTCTGACTTCAAATTATTTGAGTAATCCAGAAAATCTCAATACTGACTCTGAATGAAGGTGATCCTAGATTGCTACTGCCCTCGAGAACTTCATAAAAACTCTTAGAGCCTATATCAAAGAACATAATATATATGTCGGCCTCAAAGTAGTCTACAACCAACTTCAAATATAATATCTGATATACAATCAAAGATACTAAAGTACACAAGGAGATATGGCAGAGACAGTACACAGTAGAGAGATCCACCAGGGTTCCAGATGTGGAAATTTCCATAATTGTAAGACAATCATGTTTACTTTATTCATAGAAAGCTGACAGCTGAAAACCATAAAAAGAAATCACAGCAAATTTGAAAACAGCTAAAATTGTAATTACCGAGATTAAGAAATCATGGAAGGATATAAAAGAAAATTATATCAGACTGAAAAGAAAAATAGAAAACTGGAAAAGTTCACAAAAAATAAACTAGAAAAGAAAAAATCTAGGCGTGTGTTAACAGGGCTACAGTGCACTGTGAAAGCTAACATATATAATTGGATTTACAAAAAGAAGAAGACAGAGGCAATAGTTGAAGAGATGATAACCAATAATTGTTCAAACCTAATGAAATATATCAATCCATAAATTCAAGAAGATGAAATAGTCTAAGCAGAATAAACAAAAATAGAGTTTTCACTGACTAAATGCTGGAGAACTTCAATATTTAGAAGTTGGAGATATCAACAGATGAATGAATAAAGGGGGTGTGTGTGTGTATATATATATACTTATATGTCTACATATATTTGCTTCCAAAAAGTGGAAAGCATGCCATTTGGACAACGCAGATGGACCTTGAGGGCACTATGCTTGATGAGATAAGCCAAACAGATACAGATAAATGTTGTATGATATCACATATCATATGATATCACATATCACAAGCTTTTCTGTATGTAGAATCTAAAAAACCAAACAGGGAACAGAATGCTGGTGGCCAGGGGCTGAGGCACGGGAGAACAGGGGAGATGCTGAAGTCCTTGGGAGAAACCAGAGCCCATCATTTGGAAGGAAGACGGTAGGTCTCTAGAGAAAGTGACATTTGAGATGGACGTTGAAGGACAGACAGAATTTCAATAAATGGAGACAGACTACTTATCTGGACTTTATTTGAAGAATAATATGAAACCACTGAATGGTTTAGAACAGGAAGATTAATCTGATGTAGTATATAAAATAAGTTGAAAGGAAAAGAAATTAAAGGTTGGAAGACTTTTCTCAGTGGTCTATAGCAATACTACAGGTGAATAATAAAAGAAAGAGGATGGTAGCATGGAGAATAGAAGGGAAAGAAAGAAAGGAACTGATTTTATCAGTCAGCTGTTGCTGCGATAACGCTATTAACAAATCATGCTGAAATTCAGTGATTCTAAAAAGCAGTATTTTTTTCTTGGTCACACATCTGTGCATTGTCTGTGGGCTGGCTCATCTAGCCAAGGCTTTACTGGGTTTAGGTCCAAATTGTAAGTTGACACCAGGGATTCTCCATGCGCCTCTCATCTTCTTGGACTACTGGGATATGAAGAAAGGTCAGAAATAGAAAGTATTTTACTATGGGTAACAAAAAATAAAGAAAAAAATCACAAACCAATTAAAATTGATTGAATGATTAGGGTGTGGAGAGACCAAGGACAGGTGATCACAGAGTCTGTAAAGTTGCATTAATTTTCAGGTAAATTTCATATGTAAACATCTTCAATATGTTACCTCAAAGTACAGAACTTGAAAATTCAGGAAAGATATAATGATACTTCATTGATTTAAAAGACAGTCTTTCATTCATATATTCAATACGCACTGATTATAACAATATATATCGGGTGCTAGTATAGGCAGTTACAGCAGAAAAAAAAAAGTAAGATAATGAGCATTTTTTGAAAAGTCCATAGTTCAAAAGAAAAGGCAGACATGTAAATAAATAATTATAATGTAATATGACAATATGGGCTTCCCAGGCGGCACTAGTGGTAAAGAACCTGCCTGCCAGTGCAGGAGACATAAGAGACATGGGTTCTACCCCTGGGTTGGGAAGATCCCCTGGAGGGGGCATGGTAACCCGCTTCAGTATTCTTGCCTGGAGAAACCCATGAACAAAGGAGCCTGGTGGGCTATAGCACAAAATGCTGCAATAACAAAGAAAACCAAATATTTAACTTTAACTTGGGTGGAGGGATGGGAGAAACATGGTATTCTTAAAAGAATGTTTTATGTGGTTGAAGTACATGTGAATAGTTGAGGTTGAGTCAAAGAGAAAAGACATTCCTAAAATAGGGATCATCGGAAGAAAAGTAAGAAAAAGTAAGAGAGCATATGTTCCAAAATCAATAGCAGGAGAAGGGGGAATAAAAGGGGGAACTGGTAATAAAGTTGGTAAGGTAAGAAAAGAGTCAGCTTGTAGAGTCAGAGCTATCTATGTTGATATCTTATCTTTTTCCTAGAAAGAATGAGGAACCATTAACAAGTTTTGTTAATGACAATCCTAAGCAGCATATTAAAAAGCAGAGACATTACTTTGCCTACAAAGGTCCAAGTAGTCAAAGCTATGGTTTTTCCAGTAGTCACTTATGAATGTGAGAGCTGGACAATAAAGGCTAAGTGTCAAAGAATTGATGCTTTTGATCTGTGGCGCTGGAGAAGACTCCTGAGAGTCCCTTGGACTGCAAGGAGATCCAATCAATCAGTCCTAAAGAAATCAACCCTGAATATTTATTGGAAGGGCTGATGCTGAAGCTGAAGCTCCAATACTTTGGCCACCTGATGCAAAGAGCCAACTCACTGGAAAAGACCCTGATGCTGGGAAAGATTGAAGGGAGGAGGAGAAGGGGATGACAGAGGATGGCATGGGTGGATGGCATCACTGACTCATGGACATGAGTTTCAGTAAACTCCAGGAGATGGTGAAGGACAGGGAAGCCTGGTGTGCTGCAGTCCATGGGATCACAAAGAGTCGGACACAACTGAGCAACTGGACAACAACATTAACAAGTTTTAAGTATGGGGGGAGTAGAGTCTATGTTATGGCCAAATTGGAATTTATCTGGAGAGTCATCCTTGATGCTATTCCCTCACTCACTCTCATTAACCATCTAGTCAACACCATATCCTAAAGATTTTAATTCCTATGGGTTTCTTATGTCCATATCTTTCTCTCCATCTCTGTAGCTACCAATCTAGTTCATATTTTCTTTATACTATTTTTGTAAACAGCCCTTCAGTTCCTGCATTAGTTACCTATTGTTACATAATATACTATCCCCCAAATTAGGAGCTTGTTAGGAGCTAACAATAAACAGAATTTCTTTAGTTCTGAAAACATCAAGCTCTTTCTTTTTTGTTGCCTTTGCTCAAGATTACCCCTGGTAATCTTTACCTCTAGCATCCATGTCCAGCCTGACCTTCATCTTCTTCCCTAAATTATCTTCTATTCATCTTTCAACATGCCTTACAGGATATTATTTTGCCCAACAAGTTTTTCCTAAATCTCTCTACCAATTCACTGCTCAAGACTCATTTTTCCCTCTTTAATATTGTGCACATATTTTTATCCTTTTACATATTACATTCCATAATAATTGTCCAATTATTCATCTGTCTCTTCTGCCAAATAGAAATATTTTGAGGTTTTAGACTCTGCCATATTCAAAGAAATATTCACAGCACAAAGCATCTGGGAAAACAGTAGACACATAATAAATTTTTGCTGAATTAATCACTGACTAGATTTGCATGTTGGAAAGATCATTTTGATAGTGATAAAAATACATGTGCACTAAAGGCTGGAGAAAATGAGGTCAGGGAAACCAATTAAGAGTTCTGTTAGATACTTAGGCTGAAAGATGAGTAAGTCAGTGATTACAGAGCAGTAAGGATAGATTTAAGGGAGGTTTACGAAGCTGAGTCAATAGAAATAGGTGACACATTGTCTAGAGAATCAAAGTCTCAGTAGAAAGATGATCGTTGAACCAGTGGGAATAGGAAAGATTACCATGAATAAAACAGTTTAAAAAAAGAATCTTAAGAAGTATAGTTCCTGGGACAGAATAAATGCTCAACAAATGTTTGTTGGCTTCTCTTTTCTTTTTTCATAATTAAAGTGGAGCTGGGGGTGCAGAAGGAGGAAGGGGGAATGAAGGAGGAGAGACAGAGGGAAAAGAAAGAAGATCTTTTTACTAAGTAAATTTTAAATACAGAAGCAAGATCAAAGTGATAAACATTAGGGTCATTTCCCTTAAAGACACAAGAAAAAGAAGTAACTAAAATCTAATTCAGGCGATGTAAACTAGTTTAGTCACTTTACCTGTATTTTAAACTCAAAAATCAGAATAAATGACCTGAGTTAGACTCAAGTAAAGTACACTTTTACTATAAA
The DNA here is from genome assembly GCF_042477335.2 of Ovis canadensis. NCBI lineage: Eukaryota > Metazoa > Chordata > Mammalia > Artiodactyla > Bovidae > Ovis > Ovis canadensis. The sequence continues at coordinate 121,828,208 of NC_091247.1, read as the reverse complement.
TGTAACAGGGGAGCTGCATACAGAGAAGGGAAATTAACTATTCACTTTGCCATTTCTGACTCATTTCCCTGTTGAAAATGGGAGAAAACATTCATAAAGCCTAACATTATCTTCAAAACCAACTCCATAAGGTTCAGTGTGTTTGATATGCAGGTGAGAACAGCAGGGCAGGAAATGTTCATTCATTTGGAATAGACACCTGGTCCTGAAAAGCGTGATGGCTAAAATGACCAGCAGACAACCATTATGTTTTACAGAAGAGAGGATGAACATTTAACTTATGCATCATCAAATCTTGAGCATCTGGGCAGATTGCCAGTGAATCCCAGGTAGACTAGAGAGATGTAGAAGCAATCTTATATGCTGCCATCCTTACTGATGCCCAGCAAAGCTTGGAAAAGAAGGCAGTGTAAAATCAATGACCAAAACGTTTAGCTCCTCTGACAAAGGGCATAAAGTGGCAGAGATAAATCTTGCCTGAATGGATTAAGTTTTGCTTCTCATTCTGCTTCCCTCCCAGTAAATACAAAATGTCCAGGACCCTGCAAAAACAGATCTGAGGTTTATCCTGAAACATAGTAACTGGCATTCACATAAGTACACTCAACATACTATATCTTTGTGCTTTTTATGTGAGGCCTCATTCACCAAGAGCAGCCACCAAGAAGACACAAGACAAATTAAAAATAGGACTTGGAAAATATAAAGTAAAATTCAAATACAGTTTAAATGACGGCATATAATAAAATACAATACATAGACTGCAAGCATTCAGCATGAATTATAAGTAAGTATAGAGCCACGTAAAGATATCGACAGTGAGAGAGGACAAGCTAGCAGTTCTCAAGCCCTAACATTCATCAGAATCATCCCGATCTTTTTTGCTTAAAAGAAATTTGGGGGGCCCACTTGTAGAGTGTTTGATTCCGCAGGTCTGTTGTGGGGTCTGCAAAATTGCATTTCAAACAATTTTCCAAGTGATACCGAGAAATCCAAGTAGTTAATGAAGAAAGAGATGAGATGTTTATTGAAATTGTTTGTTCATTCAACATTTTTTTCTTGCAGTTAAAGCAATGCTATAGAGTAAAAGCAGATTGAAAGATTTTTGAGTTCCACCTCTACACTTACCTGCTGTGAAACTTAATACTTACCTTTAAAAAATTAAAACTTCTCTAAGAAACAGTATCATCACATCATCTGTAAAATGACCAAAACAATGAGACCTATCCCACATAGTCATTATAAGGAGTGAAATGAAATAATGTATATAAATCAGTTCATTTCATGCAAGGCACAGTAAATCTAAATAAAGGCTGTTCTTATTATTACAAGAGAAAATTTGCATGGTACCTAACACATCATAAGTGTGAGGTAAATGCCAGTTGCCCTCTTCTGGCTCATCCCACATTAGACTAAATAAATCATGAAGCTGATTCTTAGGACACCATCCATTGGAAATGAAACAGATGATCAACACCACCCTTTAAAAAAAGCAGTTAGTACATGCTGTGTGCGGAGTCCTTTTTTGAGTGATAGGATACAAAGATAAGGTTTCTGCCCTCAAGGTGTTTCAGCTCAGTTCAGTTCAGTCACTCAGTTGCATCCGACTCTATGCAATCCCATGAACTGCAGCACACCAGGCCTCCCTGTCCATCACCAACTCCCGGAGTTTATGCAAACTCATGTCCATTGAGTCGGTGACGCCATCCAACAATCTCATCCTCTGTTGTCCCCTTCTCCTCCTGCCCTCAATCTTTCCCAGCATCAAGGTCTTTCAAATGAGTCAGCTCTTTGCATCAGGTGGCCAAAGTATTGGAGTTTCAGCTTCAACATCAGTCTTTCCAAAGAACATTCAGGACTGATCTCCTTTAGGATGGACTGGTTGGATCTCATTGCAGTCCAAGGGACTCTCAAGAGTCTTCTCCAACACCACAGTTCAAAAGCATCAATTCTTTGGCACTCAGCTTTCTTTATAGTCCAACTCTCACATCCATATATGACCACTGGAAAAACCATAGCCTTGACTAGATGGACCTTTGTTGACAAAGTAATGTCTCTGTTTTTTAATATGCTATCTAGGTTGGTCATAACTTTCCTTCCAAGGAGTAAGCGTCTTTTAATTTCATGGCTGCAATCACCATCTGCAGTGATTTTGGAGCCCCCAAAAATAAAGTCAGCCACTGTTTCCACTGTTTCCCCATCTATTTGCCATGAAGTGATAGGACCAGATGCCATGATCTTAGTTTCCTGAATGTTGAGCTTTAAGCCAACTTTTTCACTCTCATCTTTCACTTTCATCAAGAGGCTCTTTAGTTCTTCTTCAAGGTCTTTACATCTTATTAAAAAAAGGATACATAGTAATGGAATTAACTGTTGGGGATTACACACCAGATGAGCGGCAAAAGGGGGAAAGAAGCTTTAAGGAGCAAAGTAGACACTTTGAGCTGGCTTATATAGAACAGTTAGTGGAGGAAGCTGATAGTGGGAATATATCACTTGGGGGCTCTCCAGCCTGTGACCCTCCTTCTCCTAGCATGTAGTGCTGTGCTGTGCTTAGTCGCTCAGTTGTGTCTGACTCTTTGCAACCCCATGGACTGTAGCCCTTGAGGCTCCTCTAGCCATGGGATTCTCCAGGCAAGACTACTGGAATGGGTTTCTATGCCCTGCTCCAAGGGATCTTCCCGACCCAGGGATCAAACTCATGTCTATCCTGACTTCTGCATTAGCAGGTGGGTTCTTTACCACTAGCACTACCTGAAAGGCCCCTAGAATGGGCTAGGGAACAATTAATTACATTCATTTGGTTAAAACAATTGGTCCATATAAAGGAACTCATGGAAGAATCACCCTCCTGCAAATCAGCCTAGGAAATCCTTAGCCTATTTCTTTACTCCATAAGCAAAAATCACAGCAGATAGTGGGAAGTTACTATAAAACACAGGGAGTCCAACCCAGTGCTATGTGACCATCTAGATGGTGGGATGGCGTGAAGATGGGAGGGACGTTCAAGAGGGAGGGGACCTATATACTTGTGGCTGATTCATGTTGTTGTATGGCAGAAACCAACACAACATTGTAAAGCAATTATCCTCCAATTAAAAGCAAATTTAAAAAAAGAATGTGTTAGGAGAAAGGAACAATAAATTAGGGATTTGGGATTAACATACATGCTACTATAAATACAATAAAAGAGGACCTACTGTACAGCACAGGGACCTATATACAATATCTTGCAACAATCTACAGTGGAAAAGAATCTGAAAAAGACTAGCACTAAATCATCTTGCTAAATACATCTAAAACTAACACAACATTGTAAATTAACTGTATTTCAATAAAAATTTTAAAGATAATGTATTACTCTATGTACTGAAACAGAAAAAATTTTGACATATTAAGTAAAAAAAAAAAAATCCCAGCAGAAACTATAGAACTCAGTTTGACCACTGCCCCTTCATCTGCATCATCTCTAGCAGTATAAGAACAAAACTTTGTTCAGCATAGTCCATTGATTGGCTCTTTCCTTTGAACACCGTAATACCTACTCTCATTTGTCCTCAGACTCGCCTGTGTTTTCTGCTTTAAAGCCCCTAATATTATTCAGTCCAGTTCTGCAGAAGCTACATTTCACCGTTTTAATTGCCTTGATTGCAGAGCCCTGACCTCTAGCCTACGGAATCTGACTCCAAGCGTCAGACTAAATTGGGCCACCTCAGCATTTGCATCCAAGACAGTCACTGATCTGCATCTTCACTGTAAGTATTTGCCTAGTTTTAAGGGAAATACATCTTCAAACTGATGCATTCCCAAATGGCTTGAATCCAGCCACTTTCCAGCACAGAGCACTTGTTTAAAAAAAAGTGTTTTGGGGAAAAAAATCTAGCAGTAGCTTAGTAACAGTTGGAATGAGGAAAAACTGAATACAAAGAGGCCAGTTAAGAACAAGCATGACACAGAACTTGGACAAGGGTGATAACAGCGGGATTTGGAAGGAAAAAAGGAGAAAGAACATTACAAAGGGAAAAGAGTGAAGACTTAGAAGGAAAGAGATGGAGGTGGGTACAGAATACCTTTATGGTTTTAAGCCATAATCAAAATAGAGAAATCGAGACTATCTGCTGGTTTTGAGAATCAGTCTATACAGTATCACAGAAGTTAAGAGAGCAAAGGAAGGGTCTAAGGCAGTGGGGGCAATCAACAAAGCAACTGTCACAGGAAGGTCCAAAGAACGTCAGCTTTAAGTCTTTACATGTGTTTCCTAAAAGGTTACTAGTGACTAACTGTGAAGAAAATTTTAGGACAGTAGGGCAGCTGAATTAAGACCACACGAAAATAAGGAATAAATTGGAAGGAAAGAGGCGTGACAAATACAAAATATTGTAAAGAAGTTTGGGAGTAAAAGAAAAGCGAGAAATGAGACAATGATCCAAGATATTAAAGCTGAGAAAGGGCTATCCCACCTTCATCATAAAGCTCTAAGGAAGCTGTAAAATAGTCTTTTCTACTAGCATATTAAGTCAAGATCTTTAGCCATAAAAGTCAACGTATCCCAAAAGCAATTGGCATAGTTTCTCGCTGTTAACACCTGTTGGCTTGGCAGGCTATGACATAATGGCTGATTATATAGAAGCGGTTCCAGAGACACAGGAAAATATACTGAAAACACAAAAGGACTGAGGTACTGACAAGTCTTATTCACACCTTTCTGCTCTCTAAATGAACTTGACTGTGTCTGATGTGAAAGCAAGACACGGAGAAAAGCATTTTCCATTCAAAGCTTACGTTCGCTTCTAAGAGCCTGTCTAAAAGTAATCGCTTGATTAAGTCCAGGGTGCAAGCAAGGACTTGACTTGCAGGGCAACTACATGGATTTCTGTGCTTGGAAACGTGGTCTTTCCAAGTCATAGAAATGAAAACAAAGCACACATGAAAAATGACTGTGCTGCCCTTATTTGAGTGTTTGCATACTGTTTCCCATAAAGGATCAGAAACCCAGGGTCAGCCTTGTACATACTCAGAAAGGTAAAAGATAACATCTCGGGAATGAGACTGGAGAAATGTGACTCATCTCTTTTGTTCCTTGCCAAGCTTACCTTGACATTTACTTCTATAAACATAGTCAGCAAAGATTATGCAAAGAAGCTATCTTCTGAATCTACATCTGGATTCTTTCTCCACTGCCACGTCTTGACCAGCTAGGAGAGTTTTCCCCTCTTCCATTAAATAATCGTGCTGAAAATTACCAATGCAATGTATACTGCAATGTCACTTACTTTCAACTTCCTCTGCCTGCAGTCTCATTTTTGCCTTGCCATAACCCTGTGAAATAAACAAGGAAAATCGTTTTTGCCTTTCTTGATTATCAAGGTATATCATAATGGCCGTGAAGAGGGAACATGGAGGCACTTCAAATTATTTTAGTGTTGAGTGACTGCATTTTTTCTCCTTTGTTGTGGGAATATTATCTTATTATGATCTCAAGTACGTTTTTTTCTTTTTAGCTATCTACGTAACTCAAAAATAAAGAATAGTTTTGACAATGTTTGAATCAATCTTAAATTACTTAAATAAGTTCATTCGAGCCTCAGATATAGTTTTGGCTTGAGTTATTTGTATTAGCTGTATGACGATTTTGCAGCTATGTCTTCCTCATGTTTATAAAATCATGTCCTAAGTACAAACAATCAGTGTGTGTCATCCCATGTATCCTCTCTGTATTTCTTGTAGTCTTACTCCTCAGTAACTCAGGCACACTTCTAATTACTGGAACTCAGTACAAATTGCTCCTGTTTAAGATTACCGAGGGACAGAAGGACTGGTCTCTAGCCACAGAAACCCAGAAAGAACTCCCACTATGGATATACACTGGATTGGCTAAAAACTTCCTTCAGTTTTTAAGTAAAAATAAAAGACATATTGTTCCTTTTCACCAGGAACTTTATTGCACTGTATATTCACTGTTTTGTTCACCACTACCTTTTGCCATTTTCCAAGCAACTTCATTATTCCATATTCCTAAACCTTTTTTACCTTTTAGAGCAAAGAACTCTTCTAAGTGCCTTTTACAGTCTTTCAGGGAATTGAAATTCTTTCCATTTAGAAAATTTTGTAAAGACCTAAATGAATGGAAATCCAAAGGTGCAATGTCTGGTTCACACAATAGATGAATCAGAACTTTCCAGTTAAATTGTAACAGCTTTTGCCTGGTCATCAAAGAAACATGTGGTCTTGCATTATTCTGATGGAAGATTATACATTTTCTGTTGACTAATTCCAAATGCTCATCAAGTGCTACTTTCAGTTGGTCTAATTGGGAGATGCACTTGCTAGAATTAATCATCTGGTTTTCTGGAAGGAGCTCATAACAGAAGACTCCCTTCCAATCCCACCATATACACAACATCACCTTCTTTGGATGAAGACAAATCTTTGGCATGGGTCATAGCAGTTCATTTCACTTGCCCCCTGATCTCTTTCATTCCACATTATTGTACAGTATCCATTTTTCATCACCCATCACAATTTGTTTTAGAAACAGAATGTTTTCATTACATCTCAGTAGAGAGAATAGAATGTGGAAATACAGTCAAGAAGGTGTTTTTTATTTCTTTTTTTTTTTTTTTTGCTTAACTTACATGGAACCCAAACATCACAGCAATAAACATAACCAAGGTGGTGCAAATGATTTTCAAAGCTTGACTGGATACCTTGAGTATGTTGGCTATCTCTCAAGTTGTATAATATTGATTCTTTAAATTTGTTTATTTTTAATTGCAGGATAAGTGCTTTACAATATTGTGTTGGTTTCTGTCATATATTGACATGAATCAGCCATAGATATATATATATGTCCCTTCCCTCTTGAACCTCCCTCTCACCTCCATTCTCATCCCTCTAGATTATCACAGAGCACCAGATTTGAGCTCCCTGTGTCATACAGCAAATTTCCACTGGCTGTCTAATTTTACATATGGTAAGGTATATGTTCCAAATAGGAAAAGAGTAAGTCAAGGCTGTATATTGTTACCCTGCTTATTTAACCTATATGCAGAGTACATCATGAGAAACACTGGGCTGGAAGAAGCACAAGCTGGAATCAAGATTGCCGGGAGAAATATCAATAACTTCAGATGTGCAGATGACACCACCCTTATGGCAGAAAATGAAGAGGAACCAAAAAGTCTCTTGATGAAACTGAAAGAGGAGAGTGAAAAAGTTGGCTTAAAGCTCAACATTCAGAAAACAAAGATCATGGCATCTGGTCCCATCACTTCATGGGAAATAGATGGGGAAACAGTGGAAACAGTGTCAGACTTTATTTTGGGGGGCTCCAAAATCACTGCAGATGGCGACTGCAGCCATGAAATTAAAAGACACTTACTCCTTGGGAGAAAAGGTATGATCAACCTAGATAGCATATTAAAAAGCAGAGATATTACTTGGCCAACAAAGGTCCATCTAGTCAAGGCTATGGTTTTTCCCGTGGTCATGTATGGATGTGAGAGTTGGACTGTGAAGAAAGCTGAGTGCCAAAGAATTGATGCTTTTGAACTGTGGTGCTGGAGAAGACTCTTGAGAGTCCCTTGGACTGCAAGGAGATCCAACCAGTCCATCCTAAAGGAGACCAGTTCTGGGTGTTCACTGGAAGGACAGATGCTGAGGCTGAAACTCCAATACTTTGGCCACCTCATGCGAAGAGTTGACTCATTGGAAAAGACCCTGATGCTGGGAGGGATTGGGGGCAGGAGGAGAAGGGGACAACAGAGGATGAGATGGCTGGATGGCATCACTGACTCAATGCACATGAGTTTGAGTGAACTCCGGGAGTTGGTGATGGACAGGGAGGCCTAGGGTGCTGCAATTGATGGGGTTGCAAAGAGTCGGACATGACTGAGCGACTGAACT